>NC_053028.1:512988927-513288927 GCF_003073215.2 Triticum urartu | reverse complement strand
CTCTCCTTCCTCTTCCCTTTTCCCCCTCCAGCAAAAAAGGAAGGGGGGAGGACCCCAAGTAGGATTCCTCCTGCTTGGGGTGCCCCCTTGCTGCTCCCCTCCCCCTCCCACCTATATATACATGGGGCGGGGGTGCCTAGAACACACAACAACAACCGTTAGCCATGTGCGGCGCCCCCCTCCACAGTTTACACCCTCGGTCATAGTTTTGTGGTGCTTAGGCGAAGCCCTGCGAGAATAACTTCACCGTCACCACGCCGTCGTGCTGACGAAACTCATCTACTTCCTCGACACCTTGCTGGATCAAGAAGGCGATGGACGTCATCGCGCTGAATGTGCGCAGAACTCGAAGCTGTCGTACATTCGGTGCTTGATCGGTCGAAGCTAGAAGAAGTTCGACTACATCAACCGCGTTGTCTAAGAGGTTCTGCTTTCGGTCTACGAGGGTATGTGGACACACTCCCCCCCTCTCGTTGCTATGAATCTCCTAGATAGATCTTGCGTGAGCGTAGGAAAATTTTTGAAATTGCATGCTACGTTTCCCAAAAGTGTCATCCTAGCCAGGTCTATGCGTAGATGATATGCACGAGTAGAACACAAAGAGTTGTGGGTGGTGATTGTCATACTGCTTACTACCAATGTCTTATTTTGATTCGGCGGTATTGTTGGAGGAAGCGGCCCAGACCAACCTTACATGACCACATTCATGAGACCGGTTCCACTGACACACATGCAACTAGTTTTGCATAAAGGTGGCTGGCGTATCTGTTTCTCCTACTTTAGTTGAATCGAATTTGACTGCGACTGGTCCTTGTTGAATGTTAAAACATCAAACTTGATAAATCACCGTTGTGGTTTTGATGCGTAGGTAAGAACGGTTCTTGCTAGAAGCCCGTAGCAGCCACGTAAAACTTGCAACAACAAAGTAGAGGACATCTAACTTGTTTTTGCAGGGCTTGTTGTGATGTGATATGGTCAAGACATGATGTGATAAATGTTATTGTATGAGATGATCATGTTTTGTAAGATATCTGACAACCGACAGGAGCCTTATGGTTGTCTCTTTATTGTATGAAATGCAAACACCATGTAATTGCTTTACTTTATCACTATGTGTTAGCGATAGTTGTAGGAGAAATAGTTGGAGAGACGACCACAACGCTACGATGGAGATCAAGGTGTCGAGCCAATGAAGATGGAGATCATGACGATGCTTTGGAGATGGAGATCAAAAGCACAAGATGATGATGGTCATATCATGTCACATATTTTGATTGCATATGATGTTTATCTTTTATGCATCTTATTTTGCTTAGTACGGCGGTAGCATTATAAGATGATCCCTTAAACAAAATTTCAAGGTATAAGTGTTCTCCCTGATTATGCATCGTTGTGAAAGTTCATCATGTTGAGACACCACGTGATGATCGGGTGTGATAGACTCTACGTTCACATACAATGGGTGGAAGACAGTTTTGCACATGAGGAATACTCGGGTTAAACTTGACGAGCCTGGCATCTACAAACATGGCCTCGGAACACTGGAGACTGAAAGGTCGAACATAAATCAAATAGTAGATATGATCAACATAGAGATGTTCACCATTGATGACTACTCTATCTCACGTGATGAACGGACATGGTTTAGTTGATTTGGATCACGTATCATTTAGATGACTTGAGGGATGTCTATCTAAGTGGGAGTTTTAAGTAATATGATTAATTGAACTTAATTTATCATGAACTTTGTCCTGATAGTTTTTGCATATCTATGTTGTAGATCAATGGCCCGTGCCACCATTCCCTTGAATTTTAATGTGTTCCTAGAGAAAGCTAAGTTGAAAGATGATGGTAGAAACTACACGTACTGGGTCCGTAACTTGAGGATTATCCTCATTGCTGCACAGAAAAATTATGTCCTTGATGCACCGCTAGGTGTGCCACCCCCTCTAGCAACTGCGGATGTTGTGTATGCCTGGTAGTCGCGTGTTGATGAATACTCGATAGTTCACCGTGCCATGCTTTATGGCTTAGAATCGGGTCTTAAAAGACGTTTTGAACATCATGGACCCAGTAGTTGAAGTTAATAGTTAATAGTTCAACCAAATGCCCGAGTTGAGAGATATGAAGTCTCCAACAAGTTCTATAGCTGCAAGATGGAGGAGAACAGTTATGTCAGTGAACACATACTCAAAATGTCTGGGTATCATAATCACTTGACTAAGCTGGGAGTTAATCTTCCAGATGATAGTGTTATTGACAGAGTTCTTCAATCATTGCCACCAAGCTACAAAGGCTTCATGATGAACTATAATATGCAAGGGATATATAAGACAATTCCCGAGCTCTTTGCTATGCTCAAAGCTGCGGATGTAGAAATCAAGAAGGAGCATAAAGTGTTGATGGTTAACATGACCACTAGTTTCAAGAAAAAGGGCAAGGGAAAGAAGGGGAACTTCAAGAAGAATGGCAAGCAAGTTGCCACTCCTGGGAAGAAGCCCAAATCTGGACACAAGCCTGAAACTGAGTGCTTCTACTGCAAAGGGACTGGTCACTGGAAGCGGAACTGCCCCAAGTATTTGGCGGATAAGAAGGATGGCAAAGTGAACAAAGGTATATTTGATATACATGTTATTGATGTGTACCTTACTAATACGTGTAGTAGAGCCTGGGTATTTGATACTGGTTCGGTTGCTCATATTTGTAACTTGAAATAGGGGCTATGGATTAAACGAAGATTGGCTAAGGACGAGGTGACGATGCGTGTCAGGAATGGTTCCAAGGTCGATGTGATCGTCGTCGGCACGGTACCTCAACATCTACCTTCGGGATTAGTTTTAGACTTGAATAATTGTTATTTGGTGCCAGCGTTGAGCATGAACATTATATCTGGATCTTGTTTAATGTGAGACGGTTATTCATTTAAATCAGGGAATAATGGTTGTTCTATTTATATGAGTAATATCTTTTATGGTCATGAACCCTTGAAGAGTGGTCTATTTTTGTTGAATCTCGATTGTGGTGATACACATATTCATAATATTGATGCCAAAAGATGCAAAGTTGATAATGATAGTGCAACATATTTGTGGCACTACCATTTAGGTCATATTGGTGTAAAGCACATGAAGAAACTCCACGCAGATGGGCTTTTGGAATCACTTGATTATGAATCATTTGATACTTGCGAACCATGCCTCATGGGAAAGATGACTAAAACTTCATTCTTCGAAACAATGGCGCGAGCTAATGACTTACTGGAAATAATACATACCGCTGTACGCGGTCTGATGAGTGTTGAAGCTCACGACGGGTATCGTTATTTTCTAACCTTCACAGATGATTTGAGCAGATATGGGTATATCTACTTGATGAAACACAAGTCTGAAACATTTGAAAAGTTCAAAGAATTTCAGAGTGAAGTGGAGAATCATCGTAACAAGAAAATAAAGTTTCTACGAACTGATCACAAAGGCGAATATTTGAGTTACGAGTTTGGCCTTCATTTAAAACAATGTGGAATAGTTTCACAACTCACGCCACCTAGAACACCACAACATAATGGTGTGTCCGAACGTCGTAACTATACTTTATTAGATATGGTGCGATCTATGATGTCTCTTACCAATTTACCACTATCGTTTTGGGGTTATGCATTAGCGATAGCTGCATTCACGTTAAATAGGGCACCATCTAAATCTGTTGAGACGACACCGTATGACCTATGGTTTGGCAAGAAACCTAAGCTATCCTTTCTTGAAGTTTGGGGTTGCGACACTTATGTTAAAAGGCTTCAGCCTAATAATCTCGAACCCAAATCGTAGAAGTGCGTCTTCATGGGATACCCTAAGGAAACAATTGGGTACACCTTCTACCACAAATCCAAAGGCAAGATATTTGTTGCCAAGAACGGAAACTTTCTAGAGAAGAAGATTCGCACGAAAGAAGTGAGTGGGAGGAAAGTAGAACTTGTTGAGGTAATTGTACCTTCTCTCGAATTGGAAGGTAGCTCATCATAGAAAACCGTTCCCGTGATGCCTACACCAACTAGAGAGGAAGCTAATGAATGATCATGAAACTTCAGATCAAGTTACTACTGAACCTCGTTGGTCAACCAGAGCATGATCCGCACCAGAGTGGTACTGTAACCCTGTTCTTGAAGTCATGTTACTAGACCATGACGAACCTACGAACTATGAAGAAGCTATGATGAGCCAAGATTCCGATAAATGGCTTGAGGCCATGAAATATGAGATAGGATCCATGTATGAGAACAAAGTGTGGACTTTGGTTGACTTTCCCGATGATCAGTGAGCCATAGAGAGTAAATGGATCTTCAAGAAGAAGACTGACGCTGACGGTAATGTTACTGTCTACAAAGCTCGACTTGTCGTGATAGATTTTCGACAAGTTCAAGGAGTTGACTACGATGAGACTTTCTCACCCGTAGCGATGCTTAACTCTGTCCGAATCATGTTAGCAATTGCAACATTTTATGATTATGAAATATGGCAAATGGACGTCAAAACTGCATTCCTTAATGGATTTCTTAAAGAAGAGTTGTATATGATGCAACCAGAAGGTTTTGTCGATCCTAAAGGTGCTAACGAAGTGTGCAAGCTCCAGCGATCCATCTATGGATTGGTGCAAGCATCTCGGAGTTGGAATATACGCTTTGATGAGGTAATCAAAGCATATGGTTTTATACAGACTTTCAGAGAAGCCTGTATTTATAAGAAAGTGAGTAGGAGCTCTGTAGCATTTCTAATATTATACATGGATGGCATATTGTTGATTGGAAATGATATAGAATTTCTGGATAGCATAAAAGGATACTTGAATAAAAGTTTTTCAATGAAAGACCTCGGTGAAGCTGCTTATATATTAGGCATCAAGATCTATAGAGATAGATCAAGACGCTTGATAGGACTTCCACAAAGCACATACCTTGATAAAGTTTTGAAGAAATTAAAAATGGGTCAATCAAAGAAAGGGTTCTTGCTTATGTTACAAGGTGTGAAGTTGAGTCAGATTCAATGCCCGACCACTACAGAAGATGGAGAGAAAATGAAAGTCATTCCCTATGCCTCAGACATAGGTTCTATCATGTATGCTATGCTGTGTACCATACCTGATGTGTGCCTTACAATAAGTTTAGCAGGGAGGTACCAAAGTAATCCAGGAGTGAATCACTGGACATCGGTCAAGAACATCCTGAAGTACCTGAAAAGGACTAAGGATATGTTTCTCGTTTATGGAGGTGACAAAGAGCTCGTCATAAATGGTCACGTCGATGCTAGCTTTGACACTGATCCGGATGACTCTAAGTCACAAACCGGATACATATTTATTTTGAATGGTGGAGCTATCAGTTGGTGTAGTTCCAAGCAAAGCATCATGGCGGGATCTACATGTGAAGCAGAGTACATGGCTGCTTCGGAAGCAGCAAATGAAGGAGTTTGGATGAAGGAGTTCATGTCCGATATAGGTG
This sequence comes from Triticum urartu, assembly GCF_003073215.2. NCBI lineage: Eukaryota > Viridiplantae > Streptophyta > Magnoliopsida > Poales > Poaceae > Triticum > Triticum urartu. The sequence continues at coordinate 513,283,436 of NC_053028.1, read as the reverse complement.
TAATACCTAGTGCATCGGGTCCAAAGAAAATCTTTTGTGACAATACTGGAGCAATTGCCTTAGCAAAGGAATCCAGATTTCACAAAAGAACCAAACACATCAAGAGACGCTTCAACTCCATCCATCATCAAGTTAAGGAGGGAGACATAGAGATTTGCAAAATACATACGGATCTGAATGTTGCACACCCGTTGACTAAGCCTCTTCCACGAGAAAAACATGATCATCACCAAGACTCCATGGGTGTTAGAATCATCACAATGTAATCTAGATTATATGACTCTAGTGCAAGTGGGAGACTGAAGGAAATATGCCCTAGAGGCAATAATAAAGTTGTTATTTTATATTTCCTTATTCATGATAAATGTTTATTACTCATGCTAGAATTGTATTGATCGGAAACCTTAATACATGTGTGAATGCATAGACAAACATTGTGTCCCTAGTGAGCCTCTACTTGACTAGCTCGTTGATCAAAGATGGTTAAGGTTTCCTAACCATGGAAATGAGTTATCATTTGATAACGGGATCACATCATTAGGAGAATGATGTGATGGACATGACCCATCCGTTAGCTTAGCATATTGATCGTTCAGTTTTATTGCTATTGCTTTCTTCATGTCAAATACATATTCCTTCGACTATGAGGTTATGCAACTCCCGGATACCGGTGGAATATCTTGTGTGCTATCAAACGTCACAACGTAACTGGGTGATTATAAATATGCTCTACAGGTATCTCTGAAGGTGTTTGTTGGGTTGGCATAGATCAAGATTAGGATTTGTCACTTCGAGTATCGGAGAGGTATCTTTGGGCCCTCTTGGTAATGCACATCATAAGAAGCCTTGCAAGCAAAGTGACTAATGAGTTTGTTATAATATGATGTATTACGGAATGAGTAAAGAGACTTGTCGGTAACAAGATTGAACTAGGTATGTGGATACCGACGATCGAATCTTATAGGAGGGGAGCACACCAGCCCACAAGGTCACCAAGATTGAACCAGGGGAAAGATATGGGCCATAGGAGGGGAGCACACCAGCCCACAAGGGGTTCCCCCCAAGGAAGGAGGCCGAGTGGGAGAAGGGAAAGAGGGGATTCCCCCCTTTCCTTCTCTCCTCCCTCTTCCCTTTTCCCCCTCCGGCAAAAAAGGAAGGGGGGAGGCCGAATTGGGGAGGACCCCAAGTAGGACTCCTCCTACTTGGGGTGCCCCCTTGCTACTCCTCTCCATTTCCCACCTATATATACATGGGGAGGGGGCACCTAGAACACACAACAACAATCGTTAGCCATGTGCGGTGCCCCCTTCATAGTTTACACCCCCGGTCATAGTTTTGCGGTGCTTAGGCGAAGCCCTGCGAGAATCACTTCACCATCACCATCACCTCGCCGTCGTGCTGAGGAACTCATCTACTTCCTCGCCACCTTGCTGGACCAAGAAGGCGAGGGTCGTCATCGCGCTGAACTTGTGCAGAACTCGGAGGTGCCGTACGTTTGGTGCTTGATCGGTCGAAGCTAGAAGAAGATCGACTACATCAACCGCGTTGTCAAACACTTCCACTTTCAGTCTACGAGGGTACATGGAGACACTCTCCCCCTCTCGTTGCTATGAATCTCCTAGATAGATCTTGCGTGAGCGTAGGATTTTTTTTTTAAATTGCATGCTATGTTTCCCAACAGCAGGACTATGTTCTCAATGATACCTCAGCCCGATGATAACATAACTACCTTCCGTGGCAAACACATATGGGAAGTTTTTGCACCTGGACAGCTGATGGAGGGTGATGTAATGGACTTCCTCATTGATGATTGGAAGCGAGATCCCGAGAGAAATGTTGATTTCGCATCTGAAAATAGGATCTTGCTGAGTCCATATTTCATCACGGTAATGAATCAGATCGTTTGTTTCTGTGAAACAAGACTTCCTATTGTTTTACAAGTTTTGAAAATACTTTCCTTGTTGATCCTTTTCCCCTGTATATTTCTTTTTGGCTTTTCGCAGGTTGTGCTTGACTGTTTGTTTTACGGTGATGAAGATAAATAGTTTAATGTGGAGAGTGCAGTGAGAGATTTCAAGAGCTATGTTCAAGATTGGGAAGACTTGCTCAGTGCCAACCTTGTGAGATCTACTAGCTGATTTTTGGTTTTATTTGTTTGCTGTGATGCTGGTTTTTATTTTGAATATTTAATATCTCTTTTTGGTCATTTGTTTTTAGGTCATGATGCCTCTACTCAAACCTATGGTTTTACCAAAGGATTTGAAAGTGTCGCACTTTTCCTTATATGTCATGAATTGGTACCAAAGTACCGTTGACATCCTTGACCCTTTACCTTATGGGAAGAACCATCGTCCTTCAAAGAACACCTATGACAAAGACTGCGAGAAGATTGTGAGTGATATTTATTATCTTTACTAGATTAATTTTCCCGCCTCTTGTTTCTGCTTTTCCGAGACTTGAAATGTGTGGTTTCTTTTCTTTTTTATAGATCTCTAGATTGGTCCAAGTAATGAAGGTTGTGTATGGTGATGCTTAGTATAATGTGAGCAAGCCACCCAAATGGGAGGTTTTAGCAAAGAAACCAATGTTTGTCAAGGTTCCATTTCAAGGGCCGAATGAATGTGGCCATTATACTCTGAAGTATGCGGGAACCTATGATGGTGAAAAGATCATTGAGAACATTCAAAATAATGATGTAGGTTCTAGTTCAGCTTTCACTTTCCGTGTTTGGCTGATTGTCTATTCCTTTTTTATGTGTCATGATTTTTGATAATTTGTTTTATTGTTTTGCAGCCACATATTGTTGATTGGAATGTCGAGGATCTGTATACAATTGTGTTCATCCGGCATAACTAGGTTATGGCCACGGAGCTTCCCGAGGAGGTTCAGGCCTTGGTTCCTGGTGCATAGAAGAAATGGTTATCATTTGCGTAGTGAATGGGACACTTGTGTGATTTATGTCTTGAAAGCATTGTAGGCTTTGTATGTAGTGTTTGGATGTCTTATCAACTATGTAATAACCAGTATACTTTGTGATGTTTTTAAGTGTGGCACAACGTTTTACAAACTTTTTCCATGATGGGAATGTGGTTGAACAACAGTTTCACTCGTGTATGTTTTCTCTCGGATTTGTTTTGGTTAAGTTTTATTTTTGCACTGAAGTCTTATACACTAGTTGAACTGAAATACTTTTTTCAACTGCACTACGAGTTGTTGCCAAAAAGTGAGATTTGTTTTATTTTCATCTGTCCCAACCTAAGTTGGACCTTTATAGTTTCTGTACCCTCTTTTCTTGTACTTATGGTATAGTTCTGTGAGTACTGAATTGTAATTTCATATAGCGTAAGGCTTTTAAATTGGTGTCACAATAGTATTTGTGGATGTAGTGTGAGTGGAGTGACCCTTTCTTGTTATGTAGAACTGATGTCATATAATGTGTTAGAACTGAAGTTTTTTTGGGATTGAGATTATTTACGATGAAATTTTTACGTGATCTCTAGCCAGATTTTATTTAAATATAATAAATATAGGAAAATTGAGTGCAAAATATTTGTTTGAACTTCTTGCATTTTGGTAGTTGAACTTCATAGTAAAAGTTAAACCACTGGTTTAAATTAACTACATTTAACAGATAGCCCTATTAAGTTCATAATCATTTTTGTAGCATATGTATTTGAACTTTTCTATATTCAGTTTTTGAACTTTTTTGTACTAGTTTATATTTCTTTGTCACATGCTCTGGTTTTATTCAGTGGGCCTTATGGGGTGGGGTGAGGAGAGTTTGTAGAGGAGGGAGTAGAAGTTGTATTAGGCCCTTTTCCAGCCCAAATGGCCCGTGCGCGCGACTGTGGACTGCTGGCTATGCGTGCGCTCTGAGTTTAGTCCCACCTTGCTAGCCGAGGGGGCTCTCGACCGGTTTATAAGTGTAGCAGTGCCTTATTTGTCGAACTCCTCTGTATACTGACCTGGGCGCTTATACATGGCGCTCGCTCTCTGTTCCATGGCCTGTGGGCCCTTGTCGGATGTCCCGCACAGTCTCTATTACTATGGATTTGCCAACGATTCCTCGTGGGCTCGAGTCCAAGTGTATCCTCCTGTGCATGGCTGGCCTGTCCTTGGGAGGTCATCATTTTTGTTGTTGTTTGAAACTAGTACATCACTGGTCAATGTGGACTGATGCTTCTGTTGTTTGTTCTTGTGATTTTTGTCCTTGGTTGAACTGTAATATTTTTGATTTAGTTTTGGCCTTCTTTTTCTATGCTGTGATCATTCTCAAGGCATTATTTGGTATCATTATAGTACTTGCCATATAAATTAAGTTGTACTGAGATTTTAATTGTACTAGCACTGTGATAATTTTTATTTTTGTTGTTTGAAACTAGTACCTCACTGGTCAATGTGGACTGATGCTTCTGTTGTGGTTCTTGTGATTTTTCTCCTTGGTCGAACTGATATCCTTTTGATTTAGTTTTGGCCTTCTTTTTTCTAGGCTGTGACTATTCTCAAGTCATTATTTGGTATCATCATAGTACTTGCCGTATAAACTAAGTTGTACTGAGATTTCAAATGTACTAGTATTGTTATTCTTAGTGTGTCACTGTTTTAGGGAATGCAAACTGACGCTTCCCGTTCCTTTATTATTTTTGTAGTATAGATGTATTGTGTGTTCAAGTGTACCAGTGCTTTCACTCCTAGTATGCTAGTGACTATGAAATACGTACAGATGGTTCTTGGCTTTTCATATTGCAGTACTTAGTAATTTTCTAACGACTATAAGCATGATGATGTTAGTACTGAATGTTGTCTTCGGTTGCAACTTAGTCTTTTTAGTGTTCTTCTGAAACTAAAAACTAATTTTTAGTGTGATAGTACTACCATACAGTACTAAGCTGTACTGAGCGTCCAAGGCTACTATTTGTTGTTTTCCTTAGTCTGCCACTGTTTTTGTGGAAATATCCCTGTGTGATTTGTTGCTCCATGACTAGTGTTGCATAGTGATACGTCTCCAACGTATCTATAATTTTTGATTGCTCCACGCTATTATATTATCTATTTTGGATGTTAATGGGCTTTATTTTACACTTCTATATCATTTTTGGGACTAACCTACTAATCGGAGGCCCAGCCCAAATTGCTGTTTTTTTGCCTATTTTAGGGTTTCCAAGAAAAGGAATATCAAACAGAGTCCAAACGGAATGAAACCTTCGGGAACGTGATTTTCTCAACAAACGTGATCCAGGAGACTTGGAGTGGCCGTCAAGAAACAAGGGAGGAAGGCACGAGGCAGGGGGCGCGCCCTCCACACTCGTGGGCCCTCCGTTGCTCCACCGACGTACTTCTTCCTCCAATATATATCCACGTACCCCCCAAACATCTAGGAGCACCACGAAAACCTAATTCCACCGCCGCAACCTTCTGTACTCGAGAGATCCCATCCCGGGGCCTTTTCCGGAGCTCCACCGGAGGGGGCATTGATCACGGAGGGCCTCTATACCAACTCCATGGCCTCTCCGGTGATGTGTGAGTAGTTTACTTTAGACCTACGGGTCCATAGTTATTAGCTAGATGGCTTCGTCTCTCTCTTTGGATCTCAATACAAAGTTCTCCTTGATTTTCTTGGAGATCTAGTCGATGTAATCTTCTTTTGCGGTGTGTTTGTCGAGATCCGATAAATTGTGGGTTTATGATCTAGATTATCTATGAACAATATTTGATTCTCCTCTGAATTCTTTTATGTATGATTGGTTTATCTTTGCAAGTATCTTCGAATTATCAGTTTGGTTTGGCCTAATAGATTGATCTTTCTTCCAATGGGAGAAGTGCTTAGCTTTGGGTTCAATCTTCGCTGTCCGATCCCAATGACAGAAAGGGAACCGATACGTATTGTATTGTTGCCATCGAGGATAAAAAGATGGGGTTTATATCATATTGCATGAGTTTATCCCTCTACATCATGTCATCTTCCTTAAAGCGTTACTCTGTTCTCTTGAACTTAATACTCTAGATGCATGCTGGATAGCGGTCGATGTGTGGAGTAACAGTAGTAGATGCAGGCAGGAGTCGGTCTACTTGTCTCGGACGTGATGCCTATATACATGATCATACCTAGATATTCTCATAACTATGCTCAATTCTATCAATTCCTCGACAGTAATTCGTTTATCCACCATAATACTTATGCTCTTGAGAGAAGCCACTAGTGAAACCTATGGCCCCCGGGTCTATCTTCCATCATATTAATCTTTCAATACTTAGTTATTTCCTTTGTCGTTTATTTTACTTTGCATCTTTATTTCTCTTTATCATAAAAATACCAAAAATATTATCTTATCATATCTATCAGATCTCACTCTCGTAAGTGACTGAGAAGGGCTTGACAACCCCTTTATCGCGTTGGTTGCGAGGTTCTTATTTGTTTGTGTAGGTGCGTGGGACTTGAGCGTGATCTACTACTAGATTGATACCTTGGTTCTTAAAAACTGAGGGAAATACTTACGCTGCTTTACTGCATCACCCTTTACTCTTCAAGGGAAAACCAACGCAGTGCTCAAGAGGTAGCAAGAAGGATTTCTGGCACCGTTGCCGGGGAGATTCACGCCAAGTCAAGTCAAGATTTGACTCCCACAACGAGTCATTTCTGGCGCCATTACCAAGTCAACATATACCAAGTGCCCATCACAAACTCTTACCCCTCGCATTACATTATTTGCCATTTGCCTCTCGTTTTCCTCTCCCCCACTTCACCCTTGCCATTTTATTCTCCCTCTCTTCCTCTCTCCCTCTCTTTCTATCTGCTTCTTTTTCCTTCCTGCCTTCTGTGTGCTTGTTCTTCTTGCGACCTATTGCCATCATGTCTGAAACTGGGGAGGTTATCGCTGATAAGGATAATAATATGGAAAATTTTGGTGCTTTTGATGACCCTTTTGAAAACTCTACTATTTTACATACTAAAAAGTTTCGGATTGGTAGCGGTAATATCATTGGGAAGGGGGTTATCCAAGATTTCTTTACTTGTGCCGGTGCTTTGCCTTCTATGGGTAGTTCTATCCTTCATAGAACTAGTAGTCTTGCGGACGCTGTCGCCATGCTTGTAGTTGAACTCGAAATGCAATTTATGCACATGCATCCTTGCATACAAAGGATTTTCCTAGAATTTTCTAATATTGAGCATTCTTCTGTTAAGCGTGCCGCTACTATATTTTTGGCTCATGAGTTCAGATTTATAATAAAAGAGGCAGCGGATAATCGACAACATCAGCCACATGCATGGATCAACCTGCGTAGTTGATGAGCTTGTCTGGCAGCGGGCTGATCCCCCACAGTTTGTGGTCTTCCTCCTTGTCGATCTTCTTCTTCATTCCTTTGTCGAATGGGTGGATGACGCTGGCTGCAACATCAGCCAAGGAGTCATACTCTTTTCTGGTGGTTGGAACTCTCCAGTTGCGCTGAATGTCGATGAAGTTCTTGGGGTTGATCTCCAAACCAGACTTCTTCAGCATCTGTTTGTCAACTTTAATGTTGAAACCGACAAAGGTGTACAAATTCTGCTCCTTTAGGAGCTCTTTGAGGCGCTTGGGCTTGCAAGGGGAGACACATATTGAAGATTAGTGTTCTTTTTTGAAGATTTAATTCTTCTGTTTTTTGGTTTACAAGTGATAATCCATGAGGTAGATGCTTATATAGTATAAGTCATGGATGAATGTAGTTCAGAAACTAGTACACAACGTTCTGAAATTAAATTAAAGTACACCATGTTATTTTTCTTTTTTGGTATCTTTCAGTGACTCACCAAATGTTTCACCAAGTTCAAGAACCTATAACTAGAGTCAATGTAGCGACCAGACCTCAAACAGTCTGATCTCTGTGCTCCGGTGTCATCCTTGGATCAGTAATGCTGACACCACACAGTACTCGGAGGATTTATAGCAGAGTAGCAATCACACACTTATTACATCGAGTGTCTCAAAAGAGAACTTATTACAATAAGTATGGCTTAAGGCCATCTAATAACGATAACAGCGGAAGGCTTGGAAGATAAATGAGTCCATCAACTCCAACAGCATCACTGAGTATAGGACCATGACCTAAAAACTCCTTAATCGTTGTCTGAAAAGTCTGCAACATTAATGTTGCAGCCCGAAAATGGGTCAGCACATGGAATATGCAGGCAAGGTAACACATAGAGGGTAATGGAATGAAATAGCTATACTATATGCATATTTGGCTGGTGGAAAGCTCTATGGTTACAGTTTTGCGTAAAGCCAATTTTTCCCTACTACAAAGGAATAAAATTTAATTACTATCATGGTGGTTGTTAAACATTGAGAATGGTTGACAGCATTCTCAATCCCAATTAAGCATCATCATTAAACATAACACAACAAAATTAATTTAGAGTAACATGTTGAGATTCACATGAAAATCCAAGTACTAGATACTCAAGATGTCCATAACCGGGGACACGGCTAACCATGATTAGTTTATTACACTCTGCAGAGGTTTGCGCACTTTTCCCCACAAGACTCGATCGCCTCCGTTTGTTTTCTCGCACTACATGGTGTTTGAGAAGACGGATGACCGAGACATAGTCTTTCAGAAGCGCTAGCACCTTACGATGGGTAGACCGTACGACCTACATCCCCTACATCTTCTAGTCTACCACTTTAAGAGTTCGCACGACTTAGTCAACTATGCTAGAGCCCATAATAGCTTGTGGCTACACACGGAAGTTTCTAGTATGAATAGTCTCATGATCCCTTTGAGCCTGGGTGGCGGTCCAAAAGAAAACAGGCAAGTCCTGGAATACCCAGGTGCCTCAATCCACCCAGATGTGTGTTTAAGTTGCCACCTTAGATAAACCATTAATTAACAATCTCACATCTGTCATGGATTTCACTCACCCGATCCACGTCTACTAGCATAGCATGGCATAATAAGCAAACGTAGAAGTAACTCCCAAAGGTTTGATAATAAACAGGTAATAGGTACTACCTCATCTACTTCCCATCCCACAATTTAATTAGATCCTAATCATGCAATGTGTGAGGATTGATCTAATGCAATAAAACTGGGTAGTAGAAAAGCTATGATCAAAGTGTTACTTGCCTTGCTGATGATCCGTGAAACCTAACGATTTGAAGTAATAGGCGGCGCACTCCGGATATTCTATCGCAGACAAACAAACAAGCATACAATAAGTACTCATCTAATGCACAGGTAAAACTCAAATAAGAGATCTAACCAGAAGGTTCAACTTACGAACTCCGGTTGGCAAAAAGAATCAAATCGAACGAAGCAACGGAAGACGAACGGCGAAAGAAAACAACTTCGTTCTAGTAATCTGGATCTAGGGCAAATTTTACAGTAGCAAAACCTTGTTTAAGTTGATTAAACGGATAGAGGGTTTCAAGACGAATCCCTAGGCGCTTGAATCACCTGATTCCGATAAACGAGCGAAAAGTTAAACTAAAACGAAAATCGGATCAAGAATCGCGATCAGAAAAATCGCGGATTTAATCCGAGAAAAAGAAAAACGACGAACGCCGAAATTTTTTTTATCTTTTTTTCTGCACGGAAAACGAGGCGCGACGAACCTCGGGCGACGGGATCGTCGGCGGCGGCTCCGGCGGCGCGCGCGGATCAAGGCAGGGCTGATGGGTTGGGGCGGCTCGAGGCGGCGCTATTTAAAGGCTGTCCCCGGGCGGTGTCCCGCTTGGGTACGGCCCGATGTCGGTTCGTTTTTTTTATTATTCCGCTCAGAAGAAAAATAAAAAGAAATACTAAACGGACTCCAAAAATTCTGAAATAAATTTTCACGGGCTTCTAAAATCAAGCAGCACAAGGTGAACATTTATTTGGGCCCTAAATGCAATTTTGAAAAACGCACTTTTTTCCTAAATTCAAATAAAACACCGAAAAACTCCGAAATAAAATCTTATTTGATTTTTTTATTAAATCCTCAATATTTCTTTATTTTGGGAAAGTCATTTTATTCCCTCTCTCATATTTTTGTAATAGAAATAATCGATGATAAAATAAATAAAATCAAATGATCCTATTCTCAAAATTTGAGAGAACTCAAATATGAAAATAACGAAAATCCCCAACTCTCTCCGTGGGTCATTGAGTTGCGTAGAATTTCTAGGATCAACCAAAATGCAAAATAAAATATGATATGCATAGATGATCTAATGTATAACATTCCAAATTGAAAATTTGGGATGTTACAAACCTACCCCCCTTAAGATGAATCTTGCCCTCGAGATTCGGGTTGGCTAGAAAATAGGTGAGGGTGGTCTTTGAGCAAATCTTCCTCTCGCTCCCAGGTGGCTTCATCCTCCGTGTGGTGGCTCCACTAAACTTTGCAAAACTTAATCACTTTGCTGCGAGTAACTCGTCTGGCAAACTCGAGAATCTTAACCGGCTTCTCCTCGTAGGTCAAATCGTTATCCAACTGAATAGTTTCCAATGGCACTGTGTCTCTCAACGGTATGACAGCCATCTCCACGTGACATTTATTTAACTGAGAAACGTGGAACACATCATGTACTCCTGACAATCCTTCGGGCAATTCCAACTTGTAGGCGACTTCTCCCATACGCTCCAAAACTCGATATGGTCCTACAAATCGTGGTGCTAACTTCCCTTTAACTCCAAAACGCTTTGTTCCCCGAAGTGGAGATACTCGAAAATAAGCTCTGTCTCCGACTTTGTAAACTGTCTCCTTGCGTTTAGAATCTGCATAACTTTTCTGTCTGGACTGGGCTACCTTGAGCCTATCGCGAATCAGCTTCACCTTCTGTTCAGACTCTTTAATCAAGTCAGGACCAAACAACTGGCGGTCTCCAACTTCGTCCCATGACAACGGTGTCCTGCACCTCCTTCCATACAAGGCTTCGAAAGGGGACATCTTTAAACTGGTTTGGTAACTGTTGTTGTAAGAGAACTCTTCATATGGAAAATTATCGTCCCAACTAGATCCATAATCTAGCGCACAAGCTCTCAGCATATACTCCAAAATCTGATTGACTCTCTCGGTCTGTCCATCTGTCTGTGGATGAAAAGTTATACTGAATTCTAACCTGGTACCCAAAGTTTCGTGTAACTGCTTTCAGAACTTTGAGGTAAACTGGGTTCCTCTATCTGATACGATACTCCTCGGAACTCCATGCAGACATACTATCCTGGTCATGTATATCTTTGCCAACTTAGTACTGGTATAAGTGGTCTTTACTGGGATGAAATGAGCTACTTTCGTCAATCGATCAACTACAACCCAAATCGAGTCATAGCCTGAACGAGTCCTGGGTAATCCCGTGATAAAATCCATGCCTAACTTATCCCACTTCCATTCGGGTATCGGCAATGGTTGTAACAATCCTGTTGGCTTCTGATGCTCTGCCTTTACTCTCTGACATACATCACAAACTGCTACATACTCCGCTATATCCTTCTTCATTCCGGTCCACCAAAAAATATCCTTCAAATCCAGATACATCTTGGTATTTCCTGGGTGAATTGAATACGGTGAGTCGTGTGCCTCTTGCAAAATCAACTTCCTGATCTCCGGGTCATTGGGCACATAAACACGGTCTTCAAACCATAGGGTGTCGTGCTCATCCTCACGAAATCCTTTAGCTTTTCCTTTGCTCAGTTTCTCCTTTATAGCGGCAATCTCTTTGTCAGCTTTCTGAGCTTCTCTGATTCTATCCATCAAAGTTGACTGAATCTCCAATGTTGCTACATAGTCTCTCGGAACTATTTCCAAACATAGTTCATGAAGATTTTCGGCTAACTCCCTTGGTATTCCTCCCGTCATTAATGTATTGACATGGCTCTTGCGGCTTAATGCGTCAGCTACTACATTAGCCTTTCCGGGGTGATAATGCAATTTCATATCATAATCCTTGATAAGCTCCAACCATCTCCTTTGTCTGAGATTTAACTCCTTCTGTGTGAAAATGTACTTCAAACTCTTATGATCCGTGTACACCTCACAATGATTTCCAATGAGAAAATGTCTCCATGTTTTCAAAGCATGCACTATGGCTGCTAACTCCAAAACATGCGTAGCATAATTCAACTCATGAGGCTTCAGTTGTCTTCAGGCATATGAAACAACTCTCCCTTCCTGCATAAGCACTACTCCAAGTCCTCGACGTGAAGCGTCACAATACACCTCATAATCTTTGGTCTGGTCTGGCAAAATCAACACTGGTGAGGTAACCAAACGTTTCTTCAACTCCTAGAAACTAGCCTCACATTCCTCTGTCCATATGAACTTGGTATCTTTCTTTAATAACTCCGTCATAGGCTTCGCAATCTTTGAGAAATTCTCAATAAATCTCCGGTAGTATCCTGCGAGTCCAAGAAAACTCCGGATCTCTCCAACTGTTGTTGGGGCTTCCCACTTGGTCACGGTTTCAACTTTAGCGGGATCTACTTCTATACCTTCTCCAGATATAACATGTCCAAGGAATCCTACTTCCTTCAACCAAAACTCACATTTGCTGAACTTGACATATAATTGATGTTCTCTGAGCTTTCCAAGTACCAAACGCAAATGCTCCTTATGCTCCTCTTCATTCTTCGAATAAACCAGGATATCATCAATGAACACTACGATGAACTTATCCAAAAACTCCATAAACACTTTGTTCATCATGTTCATAAAATAGGCAGGTGCGTTAGTCAGACCAAATGACATAACGGTATACTCGTACAGCCCATACCTGGTGGTAAAAGCTGTCTTCGGAATATCCTGTTCTCGAATCTTCAACTGGTGGTATCCTGATCGCAGATCGATCTTGGAAAATACCTTAGCTCCTTGCAATTGATCAAACAGATCATTGATCATTGGTAGTGGGTACTTGTTCTTGATCGTTACTTCATTCAATCCTCGATAATCAACAACCATCCTTAACGATCCATCTTTCTTCTCCACCAGAAGTACTGGCGATCCCCAAGGCGAAGAACTTGGGCGAATATATCCCTTATCCAGTAACTCCTTAATCTGCTTCTTAATTTCCACCAAATCCTTTGCTGGCATCCTATATGGTCTCTTTGATATTGGACCTGTGCCTGGCAATAGCTCAATCAAAAACTCAATATCTCTATCCGGTGGCATGCCTGCCAACTCCTCTGGAAATAGATCAGGGAAATCCCTTACCACTGGTACTTCCTCCTGCACAACTCCTGTTAGGAAATTTACTTGAGTCCTCTTTGGCTCATGCCGGGATACATACTTGATCCTTCTCCCTTCTGGTGTGGTAAGCAAAATAGACTTACTGGCACACTCAATACTCCCTTCATACTTTGATAACCAATCCATGCCTAATATCACATCCAATCCTTGAGATTCCAATACTGTTAGGTCTGAGAGAAAAACATAGTTACAAATCCTTAATGGTAACCGATCACACCATAGACTAGCCACATACTCTGCTCCGGGCGAGGTTACTAACATGGGTGACCTAAGGGCTTGGGTTGGTAGGTTATACTTATCCACAAATCCCCTTGAGATGTATGAATGCGATGCGCCAGTATCAAAAAGAACGAGTGCAGTAAATGACTTAACCAAAAACTTACCTATTACTGCATCGGGCTGAGCTTCAACCTCCTCCATGCTAACGTGGTTCACCTATCCCCTGTTGAAAGGGTTCGGCTTCTTCCTAGAACTTCCATTACTATTTCCATTTTGTAATTCAGGACGTTCATTGGCAAAATGTCCGATCTTTGAACACTTAAAGCAAGTGACTTGGCTCAAGTCCTTCTTGGCTGGGGTTGAGGGGTTGGTGCGGTTCTGGCCGTTGCTTCCTCCATTGACATTTCCATTCTTGGTGCCATTGTGATTGTGCGAGCTACCTCCTCCATGGGTATGCTGAAAATGTCCTCCCGGTCTAGGGGTAAAATGTGGCTTCTGCTGAGCTCCTGAATTGTACTTTCCTTGTCCATACTTCCTCTTGCGATTCTCAATTTGCTGCTGCTTCCCTTCAATCATAAGAGCACGATCTACCAACTCCTGGTAGTTGTTGAAGGTTGCTACCATCAACTGCATGCTCAGCTCATCATTCAGTCCTTCTAGAAACTTCTCCTGCTTAGCTGCATCCGTAGCGACGTCATCTGGGGCATAACGTGCTAACTTACTAAATTCCTCCACATACTGGCCAACTGTCCTTCCTCCTTGGCGCAAGTTGCGAAACTCATGCTTCTTCATGGCCATAGCTCCTGCTGAAACATGGGCAGTACGAAAAGCCTGCTGAAACTGGTCCCATGTGACAGTGCCTACTGGGAAAGTGGCGGTGAAATTCTCCCACCATGATGTTGCGGGTGCTTCTAGCTGATGTGCGGCAAACTTCACCTTCTCCGCATCTGTGCATCCTGATGTGGTCAACTCCCTAGCTGTCTTGCGGAGCCAATCATCCGCTACTATCGGCTCGGTGCTACTGGAAAACACTGGCGGATTCAGCCTAAGAAAACGGGCTAAGTGGTCAACAGGTGGTCGTGGTGGGTTGTTGTTGTTGTTCCCCTGATTTTGATTCTGGACTAGCAATTGCATCAATGTGTTCTGCTGCTGGATCAACTAGGTGAGCTCCGGTGGGAAGGCAAATCCGAGGTCACGTCTCGGAGGCATCTGAGGGTTTAGAAAAGATGAGATATAAGAATAGAGGGGGTCTAAAGAGAAAACACTACCCATATGCACATGAGGCAAAAGCAAACAATTCACTTCAATCAATCAAACAAGGGCATACAATCGATCTATCTATCGCAAAAGTGCTTGGACTACTATATTTACATGGTGGACTACTACTACTGATGAGGTGGTCTACTAGAAATATTCTTCGGTTGCAGACTCCATGATATCTGCTCCAGCTTCATCAACATAGTCATCATCGCTACTATCTGGTTCCGAATCGGTGCCGTCGATGATGATGTGGTCTTCCGGGCTAATCTCCTGGGGTTCTTCGTCTTCATCCACTGGTGTAAGGTCTCCCATAAATATTCCAATCTTCTTGATCAGGTCGTCATTCTTCTCCACCAGTACTTCAATTTCCTCTTCATAATATTCACGTGTAGCCTGGAGTTCTTCCTCCAGTTCCTTGATTCTAGTCTTAGCCTTCTTCAGGTCTATCATGTCGGCGCACATCTGGTTCTCCTGTCGTCGAATGTGCTGGTTTAACTCCTGGATAAAAGCTGCGATTGATCTATCCTTCCTGGTGCTGATCATCTCCCAGTGCACATCTCGGCGCCCACAAATCTGGTAGATAGTATCCTTGAGATCCTTGCAGTAGACTTCTCCAATGCGTCCCATGGCGATGTGAGCTGCCATGCTCTTTCCTAGACTCCAAGTTGGTGCATCAAAAGAAAACTCTATGGGCTCAGTGACTGGCATGAACGTCCTTCCTGGAACTTGAACTTGAATCATCCAGCGCTCTTCTTCAGGTAAAGTGGCGCTGTAGGTTCCTGTGAAGCTTGGTACTCCTATGTTCAGGTATCTGGTGACTTCCTTCAAGTGTCATCCAAAGGGTGTATCTTCATCCGGTTGTGTGAACTTGTTCCTTGCATCCGCCATCCTAAAGAGTAGAAAAGATGAGAGGTCAGAAGAGAAGAGAGTGAAAAGTGTTCTAGGTCTCTAACTTAGTGGTCGTGTCCTACAGTCAGCGTGTGCTCTGATACCATCTCTGTAGCGACCAGACCTCAAACAATTTGATCTCTGTGCTCCGGTGTCATCCCTGGATCAGTAATGCTGACACCACACAGTACTCAGAGGATTTATAGCAGAGTAGCAATCACACATTTATTACATCGAGTGTCTCAAAAGAGAACTTATTACAATAAGTATGGCTTAAGGCCATCTAATAACGATAACAGCGGAAGGCTTGGAAGATGAGTGAGTCCATCAACTCCAACGGCATCACTGAGTATAGGACCACGACCTAAAAACTCCTTAATCATTGTCTGAAAAGTCTGCAACATTAATGTTGCAGCCCGAAAATGGGTCAACACATGGAATATGCTGGCAAGGTAACACATAGAGGGTAATGGAATGAAACAGCTATACTATATGCATATTTGGCTGGTGGAAAGCTCTATGGTTACAGTTTTGCGTAAAGCCAATTTTTCCCTACTACAAAGGAATAAAATTTAATTACTATCATGGTGGTTGTTAAACATTGAGAATGGTTGACAGCATTCTCAATCCCAATTAAGCATCATCATTAAACATAACCCAACAAAATTAATTTAGAGTAACATGTTGAGATTCACATGAAAAGCCAAGTACTAGATACTCAAGATGTCCATAACCGGGGACACGGCTAACCATGATTAGTTTATTACACTCTGTAGAGGTTTGCGCACTTTTCCCCACAAGACTCGATCGCCTCCGTTTGTTTTCTCGCACTACATGGTGTTTGAGAAGACGGATGACCGAGGCATAGTCTTTCAGAAGCGCTAGCACCTTACGATGGGTAGACCGTACCACCTACATCCACTACATCTGCTAGTCTACCACTGTAAGAGTTCGCACGACTTAGTCAACTATGCTAGAGCCCATAATAGCTTGTGGCTGCACACGGAAGTTTCTAGTATGAATAGTCTCATGATCCCTTTGAGCCTGTGTGGCGGTCCAAAAGAAAACAGGCAAGTCCTGGAATACCCAGGTGCCTCAATCCACCCAGATGTGTGTTTAAGTTGCCACCTTAGATAAACCATTAATTAACAATCTCACATCTGTCATGGATTTCACTCACCCGATCCACGTCTACTAGCATAGCATGGCATAATAAGCAAACGTAGAAGTAACTCCCAAAGGTTTAATAATAAACAGGTAATAGGTACTACCTCATCTACTTCCCATCCCACAATTTAATTAGATCCTAATCATGCAATGTGTGAGGATTGATCTAATGCAATAAAATTGGGTAGTAGAAAAGCTATGATCAAAGTGTTACTTACCTTGCTGATGATCCACGAAACCTAACGATTCGAAGTAACAGGCGGCGCACTCTGGGTATTCTATCGCAGACAAACAAACAAGCATACAATAAGTACTCATCTAATGCACAGGTAAAACTCAAATAAGAGATCTAACTAGAAGGTTCAACTTAAGAACTCCGGTTGGCAAAAAGAATCAAATCGAACGAAGCATCGAAAGACGAACGGCGAAAGAAAACAACTTCGTTCTAGTAATTTGGATCTAGGGAAAATTTTACAGTAGCAAAACCTTGTTTAAGTTGATTAAACGGATAGAGGGTTTCAAGACGAATCCCTAGGCGCTTGAATCGCCTGATTCCGATAAACGAGCGAAAAGTTAAACTAAAATGAAAATTGGATCAGGAATCGCGATCAGAAAAATCGCAGATTTAATCCGAGAAAAAGAAAAACGACGAACGCCGAATTTTTTTCTCTTTTTTTTCAGCACGGAAAACGAGGCGCGACGAACCTCGGGCGGCGGGATCGTCGGCGGCGGCGGCGGCGGCTTCGGCGGCGCGCACGGATCAAGGCAGGGCTGATGGGCTGGGGCAGCTCGGGGCGGCGCTATTTAAAGGCCGCCCCCGGGCGGTGTCCCGCTCGGGTACGGCCCGAAGTCGGTTCGTTTTTTTTATTATTCTGCTCGGAAGTAAAATAAAAAGAAATACTAAACGGACTCCAAAAATTCCGAAATAAATTTTCACGGGCTTCCAAAATCAAGGAGCACAAGGTGAACATTTATTTGGGCCCTAAATGCAATTTTGAAAACGCACTTTTTTCCTAAATTCAAATAGAACACCGAAAAAATCCGAAATAAAATCTTATTTGATTTTTTTATTAAATCCTCAATATTTCTTTATTTTGGGAAAGTCATTTTATTCCCTCTCTCATATTTTTGTAATAGAAATAATTGATGATAAAATAAATAAAATCAAATGATCCTATTCTCAAAATTTGAGAGAACTCAAATATGAAAATAACGAAATCCCCAACTCTCTCCGTGGGTCATTGAGTTGCGTAGAATTTCTAGGATCAACCAAAATGCAAAATAAAATATGATATGCATAGATGATCTAATGTATTACAGTCAATGATCCATGTGCTTCTTACTTCAAGTTTAGTTTTCTTTTTGTTGAATAAAAGACCTATACCAATGCTTCACCAAGTTCTTACTTTATTTTTTGCTTCTCAAAATAACATCAGACCAGGTTTAGAAACTACTTTTGTACATCAAGTTTAGGAACATCTTTTAATACATCATGTCTATAAACTACACTAGTGCATCAAGATCAGAAACTACGCTAGTACATCAAGTTCAGAAATTAATCTGGTGAAAAAATTTCAAATGCTAATCCAGTGCATCAGGTTCAAAATATATTATAGTGCATCTACTTGAGAAACATGTACTCGTGCATCCACTTCACAAACTATAGTAGTTCATCTAGTTGGGAAACAAGTTTAATGAAATTTTGAGGGAGTAGTACTAATAGAACAGATGAGTGAAGAGTAGTATTGTCGGTGTCAAAACCGGCGGATCTCGGGTAGGGGGTCCCGAACTGTGCATCTAAGGCGGATGGTAACAGGAGGCAGGGGACATGATGTTTTACCCAGGTTCGGGCCCTCTTGATGGAGGTAAAACCCTACGTCTTGCTTGATTTATTCTTGATGATATGAGTATTACAAGAGTTGATCTACCACGAGATCGTAGAGGCTAAACCCTAGAAGCTAGCCTATGGTATGATTGTTGTATATCTCTATCGGCTAGCCTGGCCCTGGTTTATATAATGCACTAGAGGCCTAGGATAACAAGAGTCCTAGCTGAATACGCCGGTGGGGAGGAGTCCTTGTCTTGATCACCAAGTCTTGTGGAATCTTCCATATATGCGGCAACTATCTGAACTGGCCCATGAGTATACGGCCATGGGGGTCCTTGTCCCAATCTAATAGATCGGGAGATGACGTGGTGAGTACCCCCTAGTCCAGGACACCGTCAGTAGCCCCCTGAACCGGTCTTCAAGTTAGGGACGCTCCTCGATTCTTCCGAACTGTTCTTCATCTTCGGTTGTCGGTCTTGAAAACTGGTTCAACAAATCTTCTTATCTTCGATCTTGAGGATCGCTAAAATGCATTCAACAAGTTTATACGTCGGGTATCCGAGGAGCCCCTTTAAGTTTCCGGCCTTTATCAATGCCTTGTTATTTTTATGCCACACCTCGGGTTTGAAGTTGTTCCCGGGAGGCAGTGTCCTCTTGCGTCCGAGCTCCAACGCCGGACTGCATTCGAGGTATCTTTTGCAGTCGAACACCAATGCCGGACTGCTTCCGAACTCCAACGCCGGACTGTGTCCAAGCTCCAACACCGGACTATATCTAAGATGTCATAGATCATCTTGGTACAAAAAAGTTGAAGGAGTTTAGCCGAGCTTAATGCCAGAAATACCCTCTATGGAGCCAGCCACTAGCGCCCGAGCTTTATGCCGGACTGCTTCCGAGGTGGTGCACCACCCCGACTGTGGGCCGATTTTTTGTCAATATTTTTTATTGGTGCAATTTATTCTCTGCCGAGATATACAGCCAGTAGCCCTCAAAGTGTGTATCGGTCTAAAACCCGAGATGCACCTGAAGGATGACGTAAGACCGCTGATCCCATTAGCCGCTGAGACTCAGGTTGATTTGCAAAATCGGCCTGAGGATCAAGTCCTAGGTCGGCAGAATACTTCGGGACACAAAAAGCGGCATGCTCAGTCCTCGAGACTCAGGTTGGGTGCGGCCGACCAACCTGAGGATCAAAATCTCCTCGGAAACTATATTGCACATAAAATTTTCTGCATTGGACAGGCAACGCAGTAGCCCCCGAGACACTGGTCGGGTGGCAACACCAGATCAGGGGATCGATGTGCCCCTTTAATATTTGTAAATAATAAGCCCGAAGCACAGTAGCCCCCGAGCCTTAATGCAGGCACGGGTGGCCGAATTAAGGATCGATATCCATAGTAAAATCACAAATTATGTGTACTGACTCTATGTATCCAAGTAGTTTACATCATTAATGCTCGGATCCGCATTGTACAAAAATTTGTTGACCGACCATCGGCTTCCACCTCCTTGGCCATTAGCCGAGGAGTGTTTGTCTTGCTTTATAAAGCCTTTATGAGGGCAAAGATTTACGACAAACAAGGCAATCTGACCATACGGTTTTATAAACAAAGGTACGCAGAGAGATATGTTATATTTACTATTTAACATAAGAATTGTCTTCCAAAGAAAATAGTCCCGCTATCGGTTCCTTCCTTTGGGTTGTCATGCTAAGCATGATCATGAAACCTCAGCTCTAATGTCAGAGCAAAATATCGAGGATTTAGTTTGGGAGGCCAGTTAATAGCCCCCGGCAGTGTTCGGCGACAGTCGAGGTCAAGCCGTAAACACTTCGGCCATTGTTATGAATGGCCCGTCATTTAACACAGTCATCGGATCACTGACCAATTTACGCTTATTGTGACAGTCAGTTTTCGGCTTTCTCCACTGAGGTGCTTAACCATGTGAGCTGGAAGCACAATCACAGTGGTTCTCCCTTTGCACGCCTAGCCGAACAAAGCGGAATGTAGGAAGCAAGTGCAGGAGCCGGGCAACCCAACTATTGACCGAAGACACAATTCGAAACCGATGCATATATAGCAATATCCGAGGATGTTTTTGCCGAATCTCTAAAGGTGTCCGGCGTTGCACTGCAAGACTTGTGCTAAAAACACACAAATAGTTTGAAAGTGCCATAAGCTTGGAAAACCAAAAAACGTCAGTAAAAACATGACGTCCGAACAAGATCAAGTGTTCGCTGCCGATCCGAAAATTGGCCTCAGAGAAAAAAAGTGCTTCTGTCATGCTTTAACATGACACATCCTATCTCAAGACTTCAAGCGGGTCAGCCTACGGCTTCAACCTCCTATCCTAAGGGCGGAGTATTTCTCATTAGGCCAGTTTAGCAAACTAAACTCTAGCGGCTTTGAGAGAGAAATTAGGCTCCCCGGCTAGTGACCACACGCTCGTGTCAAAAAAAAGAGTGATAAATAATAATAGTAATAAAAACTTTGCAACGACTAAGAAGAAGAACACTTATTATCAAACGGCTCATATAAATTTAAGAGCCCCCAAGTGACTTGGGTAAAAGAATTTTATGTATAATGATTGTATGTACCGAAATACTAATATCATATCTTTGTTCACCCGAACTTTAAACACGTCTTAACCGACCGTCGGCTTCTCCCCCTTCGGTCAAGGACCGAAAAGTGTTATGTATTCCACCTCTTGAAAATATCGACAATGTTTCCGATAACCAGGCAACCGGGCCATAAGGCTGTAACAGACAAAGCGCGCTCAGGGAACTTATGCTATATTACAGATGAAGTGTAAGAAGCATCTTCGAAGAAAATAGTACCCCCACCGATACCTTTCTTCGGTGCTCATTATTACTATGAGACTTGTGCAATAGATTTTTTGTACTCACGAGTTCCGTTGTGTGCCGACCATGATTGAAAACAATAAGAGTGCTAGCTTCCGGCTTCACCCAGTCTGAGGTCAGAGCTCGGAGGACCCGGTCATGACAATCGCAGAGGTGCTCCCTTTACTCCCTAGCCGAACAATCGGGAACGTAGGGGTAAGCACAGGAGCCAGGCAACCCACCTTGCAAATCGCTTAAGTCAATATGGTGCATATTGTGGCGTAATACACGAACAAGGAACGAAGCCGTACAAGTATAATCATATGCAAGAGGAAAAGCTTCATAAAGGAAGCCCCCAAATAAACAGGGTATTTGAATTTGTGCGTCACAAACAAAGTTTGGACAAGGAAAATTTTTTACAAGCAACTTTTTTCGAAAAAAAAGTATAATGCTTGGTTGAACCAAACACAAGTTAAAAATTTGAAACTTTGAGCATGAAGGCAACTTAGCTGGTTAATGTGTTCGGTATTGATGACGCGGCCCGAGCTTGATGCGGGACAAGGTTCCATCCCCCAAGCCGGTCCCAAGGTGGCGGAGCAAAGAGCTCGGCACTCCGAAGTGGTGACATAGCACGGCCAATGCGGGCCGGCAGAGTGATGCCGAAGTCCCTGGCATGGGGTAATGAAGTGTTGACGAAGCCCCCCGTCCAACCGAGGTGACGTGGTATGTCAGTATGCCGAGTTGACAGTACTGCCCAACCCGGATCATTTTCCTGTGCACAAAAAATAGTGCAAACCGGAGATAATAGTGATAATAATAATTAAAAAAATCGTTGCATAATAAATAATTTATGCAAAGTGAGTAATAAAATAAATATGTCCTGACGCCGAAGTCAATGTCGATGTAGGGCGTCAGCGTGATGCAGTGAAGGCGTGACAAAGCCTGAATTTGCAGGGCGGTCTGGGCTCCGGATGCTGCGTTCGCCGAACTATGTACGGCAACTGACCGAACCGCCACGCGACCGTTTTTAATGTGGCCTCTATTTGATAGACCTGTGTACAGATGATGGAACAAACTAGAGTAATAATTCCTTAAGAAAAAATAAACCCAACAAGCAAAAATTGTTAGGATTAAAAGCACCTGGTTTATTTGTTGTAGCATTCCGAAGAAAAGCGACTCCCAAAATCGGGAATCGATCCGCACACCCATTGCCTGATGGGTGATAAAGCGATGGCCTGGCAATGCTAGCAAAGGTTGGCTCGCCGAGGAAAAGCCCGTGGTCCAGCTAATGCGATGAAGCTGGTCGGCTGGTGACGCCGAAGTCTCGGAAGTAAGTTGATGAAGAGATGGTGAAGCCCTCGGTCTAGCCGAGGAGACGGAGCAGGTCGGTAAGAAGACGTTGCAGCTGCAGTGTCAGCCGAGGTGTTGAAGCAGTTTGGCGTGATGGACATCGGCTTAAAGAATCAACAGTGCGGCCATGCCGACGTAGGTCATAACTTGTGACGCGGACAATGCCAGTTTGATAAAGTGACCATGCGGCGATGCCTGTGTTCCCGATCCGTGTAATCCGTGGGGCGGCGATGTTGGTGATGATTTATCCTTCGCGATGCTGAACTCTTGTTCGGCTTGCCGAGATGATGATCGAAGGAATTGAGCTCGGCTCAATAAAGCGGCGACGTGTTTAGCGCAGGTCGGCAGCCGTGGAGCAATATTACCGGACTGGTTTGACACCAGCATAATGATGAAGACGACCTCAGGGGAGGCTTAAAAATTTACGGG
The DNA here is from genome assembly GCF_003073215.2 of Triticum urartu. Classification (NCBI taxonomy): domain Eukaryota; kingdom Viridiplantae; phylum Streptophyta; class Magnoliopsida; order Poales; family Poaceae; genus Triticum; species Triticum urartu. Next base: position 513,260,252 of record NC_053028.1, on the reverse strand, counting down.
CACGTGTTTAAAAATAATGCACAATACCCTAGAAGAGAATTCCTCTAAAAAGATTGTCCAATATCACGTTCATAAAGAAACATGAATTCGGGTCGGACCCGTATTCGCGCAGAAAACGGATCCGAAAATTGGTCCACTCATCGGAAGGTTCCCGGAGTTTGAACCGTCGGATCGAGCTGAAATTTGGAGGGGTGGTAGATATGGGAATTCCGCATTAGATGAACGGTTGGATCTTCCAAAGGACATCCGAGCTAGAATCTGTACACCACTCCCTAAACTCATCCAGATTCTCATCCAGATTTGACAGGGCTCCGGTATATCGTAGATTGTCGGAAATTCCTCCATCGGAACTCGACGAAATTTTGCATGGCTGTTGTAGACGTAATTCCGCACTATTCCACCAAATCAATCAGCAAACCAACACTCGAGGAGGCGGTGGCGGCGGATACGAGTTCGCTCTCCAGAAAAACAGCACGGTCGCCCGAGGGCAATGTTGACGTTGAGCCCCCGGGCTCCCTGGATGATTCCTCCATGATCTTGATAGAGATCGGAGTTGATGTTGATGAAGGCCCTCATCCGAACATTACGGTCGGAGGTAGGGCACAGTCCTCGGTCCAGCCAAGGTGACCGGCCGAGCCGGTGACGAAGAAGCTGACGTCGCAGTTGACCTGCGGGCGAGCCATCGATCCTTTTGCCGATCACACAGCGGAACTCTCAATGAAAGCACCAATGTCGGTGTCAATACCAGTGGATCTCGGGTAGGGGGTCCCGAACTGTGCGTCTAAGGCGGATGGTAACAGGAGGCAGGGGACACGATGTTTTACCCAGGTTCGGGCCCTCTTGATGGAGGTAAAACCCTACGTCCTTCTTGATTTATTCTTAATGATATGAGCATTACAAGAGTTGATCTACCACGAGATCATAGAGGCTAAACCCTAGAAGCTAGCCTATGGTATGATTGTTGTATATCTATATCGGCTAGCCTGGCCCTAGTTTATATAATGCACCAGAGGCCTAGGATAACAAGAGTCCTAGCCGAATACACCGGTGGGGAGGAGTCCTTGTCTTGATCACCAAGTCTTGTGGAATCTTCCATGTATGCGGCAACTGTCCGAACTGGCCCATGAGTATACGGCCATGGGGGTCCTCGTCCCAATCTAATAGATCGCGAGATGACGTGGTGAGTACCCCCTAGTCTAGGACACCGTCAAGTATGGTTCACCATTTTGTGGCCACTGCGATGTGGTACACCAAGCAGAGTTCCTCCATGCATAACTGCTGCCATCTGCGGAGGTTCATCTTTTCTGGTAAACTCCACATCAACTCCGATGAAGCTAGGATACAAGTCGCCGCCCTTCATCTTGAGCCTGCTGATCATCTCATCGGCCTTGACTAGTTCGCTGGTGCAGACGACCTCCAGCATCTCCTTGCCGTGGAGCTCAACCCCTATGAGGGTTCTGGTGTACTCGCGCTTCTTACCGAGGACATGAACATCGTCGTGGTTGCTGCTTTGGTCGGACGTCTTGCCATGATGACGCTTGGCAGATGATTCCTTCGCCATTGCCCTCCTTCGGCGATTGTGGGCTCGGAAGAGAGATGTTTGTGAGTTGTTTGTAGTGGAGATGGAAGCGATAATGGTGGTTTTTTGGAGATGTGGCATGGATGGAGTCGATTTGGGGCTTTTTGAGGGCATGGTTTGGGATGTGGGGGAGGCGGTTCGTCCCGGTCATGGGGGTAGTGGTCATGGGGTCGCCGTTGCTGTCTGTCGTGGCAATCGCCCAGTGGGTGGTGCGGGCGGTGGCCTGGAAGAACCAACCGCCTAGGCCAATTTCTTTGCCAGGGTATTCACTAGTCACACAGATGAGTCTTGTCAAGCTGTACTTATCAGCTGCTTATCCCACTTGCACGTCTCAGGGTCGGTGATGATGGCATTTTGTACTATTTAAGTGACGTATACTTTGTGATGTTTTCAGTGTGGAGGTTAAGTCTTATTTTTGCACTGAAGTCTTATACATTGCGAGTTGTTGCTCAAAACCGAGACTTATTTTATTTTCATCTATCCTAACCTAAGTTAGGCCCCTAAGATAGAGTGAGGGCTTTTGGTGGCCGGGCTATAGGCAGGCCACAATCTCGCCCCTTGGAATGGGCTTTGGGATTCGCGATCCGTCATTTCACTGCTGTGGGGTGGCAGGCCTAGTGGGTGAATTATGGTCTGTGATACAGCTAGGCTTCAATAGGCTTATTGTGTTCGGCCCATCACCCGTCTCTGTACCCCGGCCCGCGGCATGACCCCATGGCCTGGACCGCAGTTTTGGTACAGAGCGATCTTTGAAACAGCACATGTATGTGGGCCTAGTGACATGTGTGGAGCAGGTTGATCCATGCATGTGGGTTTTGTCGGGGATATACCCCGCGGCGTAAACCGGCCGGAAGTATAACCCGGCCGGACTAGGCGTTTCATTGGTAAACCGCCAGAGGATTGGCAGTTTACGTGATTGGCGGTTTACATGTCTGGCGGTTCACGTGTCTGGCGGTTCACTGGTATGACGATTCACGAGCCTGAAGACTCATTGGTGACCCGGCGCGTGTTCCAGATGGATGACAAGGACCAAGGCCCAGCATGCCGGTTTATGATAATGGTGGGCCGGTTTAAGAGGAAAGGCATGAGAAATATTTACCTTACAAGGAGTTACGACCAGGACTTATATCCGGTTTGTATTAGAGATAGACTAGTCCCAATCCTAATAGGACTCTACATGTAACCCGCCCCTCCAACATATATAAGGAGGGGCAGGGCTCCCCAAAAGGGACAAGATTCACAAGTTCCACAGGTTGGACAAGTTAGGTTTAGACAATAGCTCTCGAGATAGAGCACTCTTGTAACCGTGATCATGATCATCAATATCAATGAAGCAGGATGTAGGCTTTTACCTCCATCGTGAGGGGCCGAACCCGGGTAAAACATCGCGTCTCTCGTCCCGCTCAACCCCTCTCAAGCTACCATATAGATGCGTTGGCCTCGCGACTAAGTCCTGACACTAAGGACATCTGCCGTGACAGTTCCACGACAGTTGGCGCCCACCGTGGGGCCTGCGCACGGTGGTGTTGAGTTCTTGGAGGCGTCATCTCAGGGATTGAGAAGCTCCGTCCGGCTCAACGAAAAAGTTTCGGTCGGTTTGTTGGAGAGTTCCAGCCGGCTCACCGAAAAAGTTCCGTCAGGCTCATCGAAACGTTCCGCCGGTTCGTCGGAAATTTCCGGCCGGATCATTGAAAAGTTCCGACCGTCTCGACGAAAGGTTCTGTCTGAATCATCAAAAAGTTCCGATCGCCTCGACGAAAAGTTCAGTCTGAATCGCCGAAGGGTTCCAGCCGCATCGCCGAAAGGTTCTGTCCGAGTCGTCAAAGAGTTCCGACTTCGGCTACAGAAAAGTTTTGAATTATCAAATACTTCCAGATTAGTAAAAAGTTCCGGCCGGATTATCAAGAGGTTCTAGCTCAAAAGATTCCAGATTATCAAAATTTCTGGTTGGATTATCAAGAGGTTCCGGTTCAAAGGTTCCGGATTATCAAAAGTTTCGACCGGGTTATACAGAGGTTCCAGCTCAAAAGGTTCCGGATTATCAAAAATTCCGGTTGGATTATCAAGAGGTTCCGGTTCAAAAGTTCCGGATTATCAAAAGTTCCGGCCGGATTATCAAGAAACTTCGGTTCCAGAAATTCCGGTTCAAAAACTTCCGGCCAGGTTATGTGGAGACCTCAGGCATTACAAGACACAGAACCAATCAACTCTTTTGTCAAAACAAAAGCAGCACTATGCATTATCCGGCGCCAGCGTCCGGCAAAAAATAATAGGTGCTATCGTTTCTATGTATTTTATCAGTACATGTTAATTCATCCGACAACAATTACTCTGGCCTGTAATATTTTTACGCAGGGCAACTATTAAAAGAAAAAGGGGTGGTGTTATACCACGGATGCACGTTCGGCTGTATCGCGCGGCTTCACGAACAGGGTGTCGCGGTCTGGTTTACGTCAACATACCGGCTGACTCGCCCGTCTGCACCACCTTACAACACCACGGATGACTCGCCCGTCCGCCATGGCCACCGGTTCATGCGTCCACGCCGGCTTACAACGTGGAGGACAACTTGCTCGGCCGCACCGGATTACAACGCCGGGCCGACTCATCTGTCTGCTCCTACGGTTAACTCGGCCGTGATTAATTTTAGCATCACTGTGGTGATCATCAACTCGATGGCAGATAATTTCCGGCCTAGCACATCAGGTGATATCCATCTAAAATATATTTTATTAGCACATATTATTTTTGTCAAAGAACAGTTTACCTGTGCCTTGGTCTGCAATATTGTTTATGCAGGACAATTGTTCATTGCAAAAGCTATGGTTGTGTCATGGATGTATAAACTCGCGCAACCATTATGAATGCGCTAGTATCTTACCATGCCATCAAGCTCGGTGAATATATGTGCAAACCGCCATTCTGCAGACCGGTTTACATCAATATGACGTGGCTAAGTCGCCCGTCCACGCCGGTTTACAATGCCGCGGCCGACTCATCTGTTTGTGCCGCCTTTGAAAGCCGCGGTCGTATTTGCTGTCCGTCTCTCACGGCCTGGTCTACATCAACATACCGGGCCGCACCTGTCTGCATGAGCTGTTTATTGGGTATGAGCAAGTCACAGCTTGGGTAGCCCGGTTTTCTTTCAAATTGGAGACAAATTATCATCAACCGCCGTTTGCGCTGGATGGTTCAATGGGTAGGCGCACAAGTCGTCGCCACTACAGTTTTGATTAACTTCAAATCGCCAGTTGGAAGGAACCATTGGCCGAGTTGCTGACACGGCTCATATGGGATCATTTACAACCAGCAGCAGTCACCTCAACCTTCTATGGATTCACATCGTGCTATCAACACCAATGATATACAAGTTATGCCGGTTTATATCACGGTCAAATATGGAGAATCTCAAGCCAACTCCTCGAGTCACCTTGAGACTTGGGGGCTACAATGATATGACTTAGCAAACGTTGCCGGTTTTCAGTGAAGTCAAGAACCCAAATACGTTGGAGGGAAAGATAACCCGGTCCCGGATTCACATCGTGCTGTCAGAAGATTTCCGGATTAGAAAGTATATGACAGTTACAAAATCCCGACTCAATGAAGAAGTTTCGGGCCATCAGAAAAGGATTCCGGTTTACAATCTGGTACAAGGGAAATTTGTTCTCCGACAAAGCCCTGAACCTCTCAAATCCGGTTTAAGAATTTCCGGTTCAAAAAGGAATTAACTTCTCGCAAGTTCGAGTTTAAAGGCCGTCAGAAAATTTCCGACTAAAAATGAAGATTCCGGTTTAAAATCCGGTTCAAGGGAAAGATGTCTCCCACAAAGCTTTGAAGCTCTCAATATCCGGTTCAAGATCCCGGTTCAAAGAAGAATTTATCTCTTGCAAAAAGTTAAAAATTGCCGAAGAGGACCTGCTGCCACGATGCACGGTTCAAACATGGGTATCCCGCCTTACTGGCCTGACATATTATTGATCACATGGAGGCGTCTGCTTCATAAAGCGGGGTCTCTGTTCTTTTACATCATGCGTGGTTACACAGAGTTGTTCTGTCTTAAAGCGGCCTCCGGTTTACCCCTTGAAAATTTTATAAACATCACTTGGGGGCTTGGTCGTGTCCGAATCGATGCAATACCTTTTGATAGGCGAAAGCCACCAGATCACTTGGGTACATGGTCAAGTCTGAACCAGTCACGCCTCTTGCTCAGTCTAAGGCCATAGAATCACTTGGGGGGTTGGTCGAACCCGAACCATTGCCACGCCTCTTGATCGGCATAATGCCACGGTTTCATTTGGGGACCTGGCTGACTTGAACCATAGCTACACCATTGGGGAGCTTGGTCGTGTCCGACCATGGTAACACCATCTGATCGGCTCAATAAGCCTCTTTTTGCAAATGGTTTTATCATTGCCTTTGCTTCAATATTTCCCTTGATAACTGTTTCTTTTATTTTGTTGCGTTTTTAAATTGACAATTCTTAAACCGGTTCGACTGTCAAATTACAAATTGACGGAACATGGTCAAATCTTAATCCGGAGGCTATCTGCCCGGTTTGATTTTCTGTTACCATCCTATTATGGAGTAAACCGGTGTTTATCAACCCGGCTCGGCTTTCAACTACAAGTTGTCAGTACACTATCAAATCATAATCCGGAGACTATCAGCCCGGTCTGGTTTCGACTATAAGTCGCCAGAATTGAATATGGATAAACCGGTGTTTATCACAACCCGGTACGGATTTATCATAAACCGGCACAATTATGGAAGGAGTTATCAGTACTCAAGATTGGGGTTATCACCTTTACTACAAAAAGTTGGTAAAACCAACAATGTGATTCAATGTCACAGGTATGATATATTTCATATTTGATTATTCTTAAGTGCAGCCTTGGTTATAAACCCGGGTTATATGTTGGGCATTATGACCCGTCTGGCGGTAAACCGCCAGGACACTTTAAACTTGTTGTATGCAGAAATAGGTTTGTTAAACCGACCTGGCTTTGGACTATAAGTCGCCAGTATATATATTTGGATTGCGCCATTGGAATCATGCGCTTATAAATCATTGGGTTATATTATTCAAATAGCCAAACTTGGCTGAATTTTCATTATGATATTGAATGAATAAGGTTTTCATACCGGATTATATTATCTTGAATAGCCAACATGGTTGGATTTTTATGGTTATTAATAACCGGTATTATTGAGTTTTCAAAGTTGCTTTAGCGCAATGGCTATTATTTTATCAAAGGATATGATTTATTCTACAATGGAAGGAATAGCTCCGAGTCGCTGCAGGCTTACAACCCGGCACTTGGGAGCTACATTATTCAAATTGAGATTACATGCAAGTCTCATGTCGCTGCAAGCATGCACCATGACACTTGGGGGCTAATGCAAAGTCATTTTTACTAGTCTTATTAAAGACCCGACTCATCATATTATAATGAGCCGACCCTTGGGGGCTACCAATTGCTCCTGTCAACAATTCAAGGTACACAAGTTTTCGTCCATAATATTGAAGGATCCATTGCTCAGTTGGTAAAGCACAAAACTCTTAACCTTGTGGACGTGGGTTCAAGCCTTGCGATGGAAGCTACATTATAATATGTTATTTTCATTGAAGTATATATCAAGTCCTGGTTCAGTATTATCTTACTAAGCCGACCCTTGGGGGCTACACGTTGCTGTTCAAAGTTTACAAGATTATATTTACAAAGTCCCTGCTCATTATTGCATAATGACCCGGCCCTTGGGGGCTACACTGGTTGAAGTTTTTATGAGCATCAAGCAATTACAAGTCCCAGGTTGCTGCAAGCATGACAACCCAGCACTCGGGGGCTACATATATGGAGTATTCAGTTTATATGATTGAGATGAACAAACCGGATTTCTTCAAGGTTGAAACACTTATTGGAGCAAGTCTTAAGTTATCATTATGTTCTCCTCTTAAGACTTGGGGGCTACATGTATTATGCATATATAAGGAGGAACATCTTCATTTTATCAGTTTTGAGCAAATCAGGAAGATCAATTACATGACCCGGTGTCGACAACAATTATGACCCGGTGCCATTAATATTTATAAACTGGCCATTTTGGTAATATTAAACCGGCAAGTTTTACATCTTCAAACCGGCTGAATATCAGATAAGTATTTTCAGACCCATATTTCTTAAACCGGCGCTTTGGGAGCTGAGTCAAAGGAGTTATTCTTCACAATATTTCTCAGTGACAAACCAATGTCGGCAAATTGATTATGAAGCTGGTCTGTTGACCCGGATTTCCCAGAAGGAGGAAATAACAAGGACTTAAGGATGATCAGGTACCGGTTTACAAAAATTCTTAACCCGGAGCATAACTTGTCAAATTTGTTCTTGTGTTTATTTTGCAACATAAGTTTACCATGGATAAATCCAAGCTAAACTTGGGGGCTAATGTCGGGGATATACCCCGCGGCGTAAACCGGCCAGAAGTATAACCCGGCCGGACTAGGCGTTTCATTGGTAAACCGCCAGAGGATTGGCGGTTTACGTGATTGGCGGTTTACATGTCTGGCGGTTTACGTGTCTGGCGGTTCACTGGTATGACAATTCACGAGCCTGAAGACTCATTGGTGACCCAGCGCGTGTTCCAGATGGATGACAAGGCCCAAGGCCCAGCATGCCGGTTTATGATAATGGTGGGCCGGTTTAAGAGGAAAGGCATGAGGAATATTTACCTTACAAGGAGTTACGACCAGGACTTGTATCCGGTTTGTATTAGAGATAGACTAGTCCTAATCCTAATAGGACTCTACATGTAACCCGCCCCTCCAACATATATAAGGAGGGGCAGGGCTCCCCAAAAGGGACAAGATTCACAAGTTCCACAAGTTGGACAAGTTAGGTTTAGACAATAGCTCTCGAGATAGAGCACTCTTGTAACCGTGATCATGATCATCAATATCAATGAAGCAGGATGTAGGCTTTTACCTTCACCGTGAGGGGCCGAACCTGGGTAAAACATCACGTCTCTCGTCCCGCTCAAACCCTCTCAAGCTACCACATAGATGCATTAGCCTCGCAACTAAGTCCTGACACTAAGGACATCTGCTGTGACAGATCCACGACAAGTTTCCTCAGCATTACCCTCTCCTTCACAGAAAGCTTGCGTCCGCGACTGCTCTCTTTTTCTAGACAGGCGCACTGCGGTGGCGATTCCCCACCGACGAGATGTCGACGGACGGACTGGAGGTCAACAAGTATGTTCTTGTTCCTCCAAGTTCTCTCCCCCCTAGTTCCTCCCCCACTTTTCTTTGCAAATCCATTCACCGATGGCGTTAGCTTTGACCGCAGGAGCAGTGGAGCTAACATCACCAGATGGAAAAGTGTTGTGTTCCCGATGGAATCCCAAGATTCCATGAGTGCTCCAGCCCCAGAGCTCGAGAAAGACGAAGAAGCAGCTGTGGTTGGAGATGGGCAAAGATATGAGGTGTGCTATGAAGCTACAAGCGGCTGGGTAAGGAGGTGCAGTTTTTTCTGTCCCCCAAGCATCTATTCAGCTTAAGAGATGCATTCTCGACATACCTTGCTGCTACAATCATGTGATGGATTATTTAGGTTTGACTGCGGAAATCCAAATGTAATATAGTTAATGGTTCCAGGTTGTTCATTTTAGATCTCTGAACAGATTTCTGGTTAGTCTTTTGGATTCTATGATTAATAAGACCAACCTGACATTGACACAAAATATCTATGATGTTTGGATTCCTAGCATGCTTTGTTGGATCTTGAAATTATGGGTGTTTTTTGTGGATTTAGCAGGCTGCAAAGAATAGATAGAATGAGTTATGTTAATCATGCGCGTGCATTTTTGGATTGCGTAACTAGAGCTGCTTTCTTATGGTGAAATACATAAATGCAAATTAGTAGGCGATACTAAACTATGTAGTTTTTTTATTTTAACCGTGGTGTCTGACATTTAGGCAAGAGTAAGCGAGATAACTTTTTGCGGTGATTATGGCTGGAGTACTTAGGCTCACCGTGCATGCAGACACAAAATATGTTATGTTTGGATTCTAGGATGAGTGTGCCCTTAAAAAGATGGCTGGTTGTGTATTCAAAATGGCTGATAAAAATGAGGATGAGTTATAACAATTATGATTGTGGATTTGGCTTTAGTAAGTAGAGCTGGTTTCTGATCGTGACAGGAGAAATGCATTTTTCCAGCTAATAGTGAGCTGGATATGTGTATGTGATTTCTACCGTGGCGTTTGATATCTATGTAGTTGGGTGCCATATCTCGTAATTTTTTTGGGTTTCTCTAGTCTCTCGTGGTAGTAGGTATCTTGATTATAAGAAGTTTTCCGTTGCATACAGATTCTTTTGCTGTTATTGATTTATGCTAGTGCTATACCATGAATAGATCACTAATTGATGGCTGTTCTTTTTGATGTGACGCACTGGCGCAGGGTGAGGCTCGGGAAAGCACCTGATGAGAGGGACATGAACCCCGACAGGAAAACACCACTTGAGCTTTCTGTCCGTGCTTATGCTGAAAAATGTGAAGGGCATGTCATCAATCCAACAATTGGCACAGAGTTTGACTCGTTGGATGAGGCATATGAGTTCTACAACCTATATTCATGGGAAACTGGGTTTGGTATACGGCTGGCGAAGAGCAGGCTAAATGTGCAGAGAACAAGATGTATGAAAGAGATTGTGTGTGCATGCGTGGTACGTCTCTGTAAAAAAGAAAAGCATTCGCTCATGCCGTTGCATAGTTACTATGCGCCGGAGTGAGTATGATATGACGAAATCCAGTGTCAATTTGAACATTGAGGTTGATATTTCTCTACTTTTTTCAGGGGTCCCCATTGAAGGAGAACAGTCGTTCTTCGAGGTGTGGTTGCAATGCAATGATAAGGCTGCTCCTATCAAAGGATGCAGGTTGGTACATATCAGAGCACAAAGCAAGGCACAACCATCCGTTGTCCATTACATGTGGACAAAAAATGCATTGGAAGTCGCATAGGCATATAGACATATACACCAAGGATCTTGTGAAGCAGCTCAGGGATAATAATGTTGGCCTTGGGAAGGTTTTCAGAATTGTTGGTAGTTTTTTTGGTTCCACGAAGAATGTGCCTTTTACAAAAAGGTCACTGAAGACATTGTGCAAAAAGCTCAACAAAGAACAGTCAGATTTTGATGCCGTCAAAACAATGAACCTGCTGGGAGAGATGAAAGCAAATGATCCAGACTTCAACTACACCGTGCAAGTCGACGAGGAGAGCCGCATGAAGACACTAATGTGGGTGACAAGTAGAGGGTGCGATCAGTACATGTATTTTGGAGATGCGATAACATTTGACACCACATACATGACAAACTTGTATGATATTCCCTTTGGTCTGTTTGTCGACATCAACAACCACTTCCAGAGCATAATTTTTGGGGGTGCCATGATGAGAGACGAGAAAGAGGAAACATTCAAATGGATCTTCAAGGAGTTTGTCTGTATGGTTGGTGGGAAAAACCCGCAGACAATACTCACAGGTGGGTGTGCCGAAATCAGGGGATGGGGGTTCGTATCGACATTATGTATGCCGCGATTTACATGTACAGTTCTCATGTTCTCATACTTTTCCCATTTGCTTTTGTTGTGATGCAATTGCAGACCAGGCACGCTCCATGGAGCTGGAAATTGAAGCAGAGCTGCCAAATACCGTGCACCGTTGGTGCAAATGGCACGTTTTGAAAAAGGCAAAAGAGTCCATGGGTGTTCTTTGGAGCAAGAACAACGACTTCAAGCTGGAGTTCCACAAGCTTGTGCATCACATGATCATAGAAGAAGAGTTTGAGGAGGGATGGAGGCAGATGTTGGAGAAGTACTATTTGAAGAAACATCCTTTTTTGACGCAGATATACGAGGTCACGCATAAATGGGCAAAGCCATATTTCCGAGGGGTGTTCTATGCTAGGATGACAAGCACTCGATGGAGCGAGAGCGCCAACCATTTGTTGAAAGGTTATGTGCCACCAGGGTGACCGATGCATCTGTTTCTGAAGCAGTTTGAGAAATTGCAATTTGACAGAGAGGCGGAAGAGAGCTTTCGAGAGAAGAGGACATCCCTGGTGAGTGCGTTGCAATTTCTTTTTTCATATCATTCTCCTGGGGTGCTTTCATTGTTTCTGCACCATGATAATCCCCTCTGCCTTGTGTTTCTTATCGCAGAGCGGTGTCTGTCTTAGGGTCAATCTTCCAATTGAGAAGCATGCTAGCAAAGTATACTCCAGAGCTATGTTTGAAAAGTTTGGCAAAGAATTGTATAAGTGTGGGGCACATGTGTTGGACGAGGTCGTGCCTAGAAGGATTTATAAGTCGACCCATGTAGAAGCGGCGAACAAGGAGAAATGGAGCAAAGTAGAATTCAAGATAGAAGTGAATGAATACGAGAGTTTTTTTAGTTGCGAATGCAGGTACTTTGAACATGCTGGGCTAGTGTGCTGCCATGCATTGCATGTGAGCTCGATTTTGCACCGTCCCCAGTTTAATTATGCTCCAGTGCCATGTTTGCTACCCTAGATGTGAGTCTCACAGAAATGATTTGTTCCCCCTTGTAATAGGTGATGGTTCATTTCCGATTGCAAAAATAGCCCAAAGCATATACTTAAAAGATGGACGAGAGAGGCATGTGACATTCTTCCTGAACATTTTGTTAGGTATCAAAGAGACCGAGGACCTCTAGCTAGTGATACATTCAGGCATCACACCATGTACATGAAAGCATTGGAGTGTGTCGTGCTAGGAGACAGCAATGTTAAGTGCTATGATGTTTTCATGGCTATGATGAAGGAGGTGCATGCGACTCTGCTTCCGCTTAGCATTGATAAAGATGGAATGGGGCTTGCAGAGAGAGAGAGAGAGAGAGATCAGCAGGTTGTAGAGAAGAAGGAACTTCCATCCGCGGAGGGCGATGCTATGATGAAAAAACATACTGGAGACGGTGAATCCAGTTGCTCAGCTGTTGGGCTGAATGAGAAGAAGAGGAAAAGGGGGAGGCCGACAACCAACAGGGACAAGGCTCCTTATGAGCAACAACTTAAGAGGTCGCAGTTTTGGACGATCTGCAGAGAGCAGGGGCACAAGTGCACAACGTGCCCCCAGTGAGGCGATTTGTCGAAGGCCCCAAGGAAGTCGTCGAAATGCACGAACTGTGGTGTGGTTGGACACCGGCGCAATACTTGCGGCACTAAGAAAAGTGGCCCATTTGAGCCAAACTTCCTGTAGGCAACTTGATTTCCTTTTGCACTTGTTTTGGTTGCTTTGTCTCATGTTTTTTAGACTTCATGTCATCCATGGATGAAAAGAACTCGATCATATGCGATCTAAATCAGTTGGTTAGGATGTATGCTGCAAATTAAAACGTGCGAAAATGTTGCCGCCGTCATGGCTTAAATTTTGCATCTCTTGCTCTCGGGTGTGGGGGCGAACGTAATTGCGCATTTTGCAAGTCGGAGATGCAAAGCAGTCAAGTTCTTGTGTGCCAGGTTCTGCTCCAAGGTGAGAGTCGTCCAAGGTGTTTGCTTTAATCCTATCCATGTACCACAATGGAGCCTAGAGTCAACATTTCTAGCCTAGAGTCAACATTTGTACACAGATGACGGCACTGCTGTCATATTTTGAAGTGACAAAAGCCTAGGGTTGGTAGCTTGGCGTAGGGTCCTCTAGTGCACTGTGCCCCCAGGCGCCAGTGGTGAGCACACGACCTCTGTCTTGCACATGTGTGCCCGACGTATGGAACAACCATTGATGGCTTGCATCAGATCGACGTGGGTGGGGTGCTGAGTTCCAGGGTCCATTACAAGGCATGGGCATGGCTCTGGCTTCGGTGTGGATAAGAAAAATGTTCGATGAAGAAATTCCTAAGTGAAAATCTCCAACGTTTAGAGAAAATGTCATCACGAAAAGAGCTGTTTTATGTGATAACAATACTCTTGTGCTTAGTGACCCGTGGGTGATGAAAATTTGCCCAACCGTTTGCCGCCCTGCTTATAGCTATGCGCCAGACTGCGCGGTCTCTATTGCTAGCTTGTGGGTGGTGGCGCGAGCACGCTTGCATCGACAGGGTTCTGAAGTGACTACTGATGGAAGCGCTGCCCCCAAACCTTTTCCTTTGAACTGATCTCGCTGCTTCACCGGCACGCCACCCGTGTCAGTTGTTGACAAGATCCATGGGCAAGTGCACCACACCGCCCATCTGTGCTGCACTTAATGGACGGGACAGGGCATACTATCTCTGGGCATAGGGAGTAGCCATCGTATGTGCGCTCCGTGGTTGATTTGGTGCCACAAAATTCAAATTCGTAACTAGATATGAGACGTAGATGGTATTGTTTGAAATTCGAAAATCGTGTTTGGGAGGGAAACCAAAATTTTCGGTGCTCTATTTATGGACGTGGCGCAGACACCTGGAAAATCATTCAAGCAGCGAGGGAGGGAACACTACAAGAAATATGCTCGTTTATGACAAAAAATAATGACCGTGGTCAGATTGGTCATGGATCTGTGACCAAAATTGACGAAATGGTCGTGTGGTGTCTAGCATGGTCCAAACCCTACAACATTACGACCATTTCTACCAGGAAGGTCATGATCTCATTGCACAAAATGGTCATAAAGATGTGTTGAACTATCCATATTCTCATTATTGGTCCTCCTTGACCAAATTAATAAGGTCATAGGCTTGAATAGAGATGACATGGCAGACACCTCAACAGTTTCACCTACATGTCGCGTATAGATGTCAATTTTGCCTACATGTTGAGGCCACAAAGTATAACTACACCTAGATATGAATTCACAATCCTTTTGTGTGCATTGTTTTACTTACTTGTTGTTCAAATTTCAAAATATCCATAAAAATGCACAAGTATCCGTTGAAATGACTTAAAAATAGCAAAATGACATTGATAAATGTCAAGTTTTGACATGAAAGGCATGTCTATATATCCGAATACGATGACGTCTATTTCACCCATGCTTCCATCTACGCTGATATCTTACTTTGAAAATAACTAAACTCTAAAACCCCATGATTTTAAAATTGAATATAATGGCCGATGCAAATCATGCCATCACCTAATCACATTAGAATGCATCAGTTGGTGATGCCATTTGACCACCATATCCAGTACAATTGTAAATGGTAAGGAACATTTTTTTACTTAAAATAAGAGATCACGATTCAAAGTGTTACAATGTGTTAACAAACTTCATAAAACATTTATTGTCATATCAAGGTTACATCATCAACAATTATCAGAGTATGTTTTATTTGTATAACTTTGCATCAAGATGTCACTTTGTATTTTACTCTAGTTTTTTTACTAGCCATACCATACTTTCTATGCAGTGTGGGGTAAAATAGAAGACGGGGCCCACGCTGCAGCTAGCGAACATGAAAGGATGGCGTGAAAAATAAAAAAGGAAAATCACGCGGAGTTAAGATCATTTTGGAGAATGATGGCGGGATCACGAAATTTCGGCTTTTGGAATGAGGGCGTTGTGCAAGTGGGCGGTGTCTTCTCCTCCACCCATTCTACATCACAGCCGCCACACAACCCTATCAGGCTCACCTCCCACTCCTCTCTCTCATTCTCCAAGATCCGCCACCGCCCCCTCCCCCACCAACCCCCTGCCGGCGTGTGACCTCTCCCGTCATCTCGCTGGCCGGCGAGCCTTCCGCCTCCCTTCACCGCCACCAGCTCCCCAGCATGGCTTACCTCCCTCTTCCCCGCTTCCTACACTGCATCTCCATCGGGCCCTCCTCGACCCCCTCTTCTTCTCCCCGGCCTCGTCCACCGCATCGGGCACCCATGGATCTGCCGCCACTTCTTAAGGGGTGCCCTCTGATGACCGATTCATGGTACTGCCAGCCAGATCCGCGCGGTGACCCAGGGGTACTGATGCCGTGCACCCAGCCGCCGCCACGCCCGACCACCAGGGCAACTGGACGGTGCTCCCGTCTGCGAGAAAATCACCTGCGCGGGCAAGGCGCTGAGCGCCGTGCTGGTGACGGTGCTACTATGCCTGGCCGCCATCACAGACGTGATTGTCGCCTCTAACGCTCCCGCCTACCGAGTGGCGCTGGAGCATCCATGCCTCTTCCATGCCGACCTCCGTTCCGTGCTTCGCCCCGTCGGCGCCCTGCTCGTCGCCTTCCTCCTCGGATCCTTTACGCACTACATCAACTCCGACCTGTGTCACTGCCGTCAACCTCCTCTCCAGCGGCAAGGTTAGGCCATCTCTCGACTCTCTTTCCAGTTTTTGTTATAACATTGTGTATTCGATTTGTTAATGGGCACCTCTGTTGGTGTATGCTTGGAAATGTTGTATCTGTAGTTCCACATTTTTTGCTTAGGTGTGGTAAAATAGAGATGTGATAATGGGACAGGGACGAGTGGCTATCAGGTGGGCAACACCCTGAATTCTTCACCACTGTCTACCTACTTTGAGATAGCCGCATTTAAGGATTTCTGAATTAGTCGAATACACATCCAATACGAAGTTATACACAGTGGTATCCTGGCATACTAGTGAATGCACACCAATTGCTATTTGCGGATCGAATGGGAAGAGATGAGCCATGTGATACTTGGCTGCACCCGCACTCTTCTTCCCCAGCTCAACATACACCACACCACACCAAACATTCCCTAGAAGTTACAGTCCAGAACATAACCATGGTTCACTGACTACATGAAAACGTAAAACACTTAGAGCTAATTAATGTGTCAGGCATATAATTACATGTTAATCCAACACTAGTTATTGTCAGTTACTATATTAAGCATAAGATTATTTTGCATCCCATTTCCGGAACCAACAGTGGCCAATCTTTGCATGAAAGAGAGAGGTTAAAGAATTTCATGGAACACGTGGAAGTCTCTCAATCCAAGAACCTCCAGTGCCTTGCTCTTGGATTCCACCATGGTCACTGCATCATGTCAGAAAACAAAATAAGTAAGGTTTTGACTTTGAGCAAGGACACACACAGGAAGCATGAATTTTCAATGAACACAAGAGTCTGGAGTGACTACTGTGCAGGGGGCTCACCCTACTCCACCCTCTCATGGCCCAAAATAAGTGTCGTTGATTTAGTACAACTATATATTTAGTACAACTATATAATAACCTTGTACTAAATCAACGTCACTTATTTTGGGACGGAAGGAGTAGAACACATTCGTGCAAAATATGCGATACCTCTGATTGTGGGAAACCCATTTTGGCTGCTATTAGTTCTTTTGAGATCTTGTGAATTCTTTCATAAGCAGTTAAAAATTTAGCACCATGTAAATTATAGCTTGAACAAATGCATATTTTTTAGTTTTTTCTCTTGATGCAAGTCTATGCAATTCTTTTGGGATCTTGTCACTCTTGTTGTAATTTCAAATAGTTTATGCAATTCTTTTCTTGTCTTCCCTTTTGTTCTGCTAATGGCTCAATCGCCTGAGATCTGATCTGCAAATTAATTGAAATTCTAGATGCTAGATCTTCCTCTGCCACGCTTCTTGGTTGCTGCACACGTGCGATTATAGTCTGTTGAGCTGTTAAGAATAAACTGATGATCCACTTCAGTCCTATAAACTAATGAGGTGTTTTATTTTGCAAGATATAATGGTTATTTGGCATATAGCTACATATCAAATATATGGTATTGTATTACAATTGTTACTATGATCATGCAATTGAACACATTTCTTGCCAGAACAATGGCTAGCCTGTCAATTATTATATCATATGCTCCAAGCTTTGTAGTTTCTGATTGTATCTCAAGCATTGTCTTCTGTATTTGTTTCCGTGGACAACTACTGGTGTAATATGCAAACAATAACATAGCTAGAGATGCTATGTTATAATTAATCACCATTTACTAAAATTTAGCTTCTGCTTGCTACTGGTGCAATATATTTCCTGTTTTTGTCTACTAATCATCAGTTACTAGAATATACCTTCTGCCTGCTACTGCTTGGTTCTTGACGCCACTAGTTTGTACTGAAACATGGAGACTTTACCCCTTGCAAGATAATTTGGTCATGGTGACCCATATGATGGCGATTTGCTCTGGCCATCTTAGTTCTGGCGGTGGTGGTGGCGCTGCTCCTATGATGGTAGGCTCGTCTGCCTCCCCTGGCCGCCGCCGTGGTGATGAAGCTCGGCCTAGGCTACAACCCCCTCCGGTGAGCTCCTCACGTCCCCTTCTACCCCTCCTACTTGCTCCATGATTCTATGCTCCGCATTTGTGAGGTGTAATTGTTCAATTTTGTTCATAGTCAAGCATTGGATGATATTGTATTTGTCACGATGTACATGGTTCATGAACTATGCCAACCTGCAGCTTGTTATACTAGTGATAGTAGGATAATGCAAGTTTTGACAATCCATACATATTTCCGCATGTTTAGTGTCTCTCCGGTTTCTGACCTGTCTGCCTTCTAACGAAGAGAAACCAAGAACAGACACTTTGATCGATGCATGATTCAACTTGTTCTCTATTTAAGGACCTTCTTATTTTTGTTACCGAACATTATGGATTGCTGCTGCGATCGAATTTGTTTCACTCATGGAGATTAGCTCCTTTACTTGCTCTGTTTTGGTTAAGATTGATGATCCATGGATAAGAACATGCACATTACTACTGAATCTGTTTCATGTCTCTGTCTACTAATCATCAATTACTAGTAGTTGGCTTTTACATGCTGACCATTGTTGATAGTTAGATACTAGGTATGTGATGCGCTAATTGTACACCTACATTTCCAAGTTCCAACTCCTATAGTCTCTGCTCGCATTGGATTTTGTTGCCTGTGTAATAAAATTAGTGTATGTCTTTAAAGGAGTTCGTGATTTTAGTTCTGGTTGTGTCAAATCTTCACTATGTACCATCCTTAGTGTTTACTTAACCGAGGCATTGGACATCGGAATTCGGGCATGATGTATAATTTCAGTTCTAGATGTGTCCAACACAAACATTACTATCAATTATCAAGTTGATTCTAAAATGTCTTATTAACTTCAGTTCAGATGGTTATTTTTGGAATCGGTACCAGTTTATTGTTGGCCTGGCCTGTGCTTCGTACCTTGCTTTGGTTTCCTGTAGCAAGTAGTGCCTCAATACCTTTTCTATGTGGTGTCCATGGATTGAAATTTTGGCTGTATGTATTTATTATAGTATTGAAAATGGATCAAACCTTAAGTTCTTAGGTTGTGCATATGGCTACGCTCCATTCTTTTGTGCGTGTTAATTCAGTTTTGGTGTTGATTTGATGCCGATGTTTGGAAACAAAAAATTGATGGATGGGTTTATTTCAGTAGTCTAAATAGGTTAATCTTCTTGGTTTGTTGGCGTGCAGATGATTGATGAGCTGATCTTCTTCCACCAGTTGTAGCGGGAGTGATGCTGGAGCAGTACAACGATCATTAGATACATGTGCCATTTGGGCAGGGAGAAGCTGGGACGGCCCTAATGCAGTAACACCACCATGTGGCAAATCCAGCAGATGGACACAACATTGGTGCCTGGGTGATGGGATAATGTATGTGTACCAGTGACATGATATTTGTGCTTCTCTTCCAATCTATATTGTTGTGCACTTGTGTACTTGTTGGGCCTTTTTGCCGTGCACTTGCAATTTTAGAACTATTTTTTTGTTGTTGTGCACTTCTTGGTCCTTGAACCTTGCTGTGTATAGGAGTCAATGGATGATGTATTGTATTTCCTGTGATGTGTTACTGAAATGAAATATACAGTTTTTTTGGAAATATTGTATTATGTTGTACTTGTTTTCTAATGGGCCTATCCTAAGACGTGCATGCTTTTGACAAAATAATGCATTAGCCCAAATAAATCAAACCATTTCAATTAAGAAAATAGGTATTGGGCAGGGCCCATGTCGTTTGGATTGGGCTGTGAAATCTATGATGATTGGGCCGGGCCCATTTAGGCTAGATTGGTGGACTGGGCTATGAAATTTATGATGATTCCATTTGGTCACTAACAATGCCACGTCATCTCAACCAGGTCAGATCCTACGTGGCTCAAGCAAATGGGTAATGACCTTTCTGAAATTTTGGTCACAAATCTATCTAAGACCGAAATTCCAAAAAGGTAACATTTGTTCGTTCTTGACGGCCAACTGTTGACCATCTGAATTTGGTCAAAAAAAGGTCAATAAAAGATAACAATGACGAATCAACGACCAAAATGGGGAGTCACAATTGACCGTATTTCTTGTAGTGGAATGGTGCCTAGCAGCGACCCCATCAGCGCGCACTCGCCAGCTTCCCAGCTGACGGAAGTATCAGGCTCAGCATTGATAGTTGGGGGGATGCAGGTTATATCGTGGATCTCAAGCTTGCACTTTTCCGTTCCTAGGCATTGTTTCATCTTGTAACATGTTCTTGCCATGTGTTCCGATGCATCACCAGGTTCTCAGTGACGGGGTAGGGCTCGATGATCTGGTATTCCATGACCCGCTGTTGGACATAGAAGTCGTGAGAGATGAGGTCCTTCGCTTTTGCACCAACTTTCCATAAAAATGTTAAGTTTTTGCGTGTGGAGAGTGATTGTAAACTCCATCTTGTTGCTATTTTTCAGGCTAGCATTATGGGGCAAGGGCCGCCGATCCCGATGGGTCACCAGGAGATTGTTGGAAAAGTGAGTGATGTTTTCGTTGGCAGTTTTATTATGCCATAGGGATTTCGATAGCTAGCTCTTATTGCAGTAGATAACTGAATCTACAACTTTTTTAAGCAGGTTGATCTTACCGTGGAAGTGTCGTTTTGCTGCTTGAAAGAGGAGTACGCAGACTTCGATCCTTGCATGGCACATGCAACACAAATCATTGCATGCGCCCTGGACGATGGGGATCACATGTCAGCTACTGGCACTGCCGAGAATGGTGTTGAAGAAGATGACGCTGAGAGCCCTCCATGCAAGCGTCCCAAAACCTAGATTAGTTAGGCACTTTGCAAGATGTACGTGTGCGTACATAGTGGTTAGTGTTAGTCATGGTTTATGTCATGATTTGTGTAACCACGTTGTCATGTGTTCTGTTTGAAACCCTTTCTGGCTAGTCAATTATCGATGTGACGTAAAAAAAGCACTCTTGCCTCCATTGTTGTGAGGTTAACATGTAGTGATTAGTGGATCGGGAGAATTGATGTTAATCAAATTTGTTCAATGAGGTGAGGTGTCGCTCTCTCATTTGTTGAATGGAAGCAGGTGAATAAAACAATCCGGCTCCGCGCTAGTGGATGTGGATGGCTACAAGCGTGGACACATTGGTGGCCATTCGGTTAAAATACAATTGGAGGCACATGGTGCCATGTGGGCGGTGCATGTCTATATATGCAGTGCTAGCGGCAGAGAGATGCATTCAACGAAAGCAAACGAAGCACATCTTCACAAGCTGGGCGGAGGAGGAGGAACTGAAAGCTAACAACAAGTGCTAGTTGTTCGTCTTCTATCTCCTCCCCATTTCACATTCGCTCCTCTCTCATTTTTCTTGGTCTTCTTACGGTCGTGGTGTTCTTGAAACAGATTTGGATCGAAGATGGGCCGGAGACCAAAGTACTACTCGCCTACACTGCCGCCGGACGTGCCGTCTTCCTCGACCATGGTGGCTACGAAGAAGGTCCCCGTCCGCAACACAGCCTACCAAACTGGTATGCTTCACTCCATCGCGGGGGAGTGGAACCCAAACATGAAGGGTGTGTTTAGGGGAGCGAGGATGGATGAGTTATGTAAAATCAAGCTCCTAGGCAATAACAACCGTATCTTCTCAATGTGTCTTCTAGCACGGATAGACCCCCAAAACATGAAAATGGACATGGGTGATGGTAACTTTGTAGTGATAAATGGTAGGGAGGTTTCGAAATGCCTCGGGCTAGAGCCATGTGGTAGGAAGATAGATATTCCCGATGCTGCTTGTTTGGTAGACCGAGGAGCCTTGCTAGCAAGATTGCATGAAATTTTACATACAAAAATGCACAAGTCGTGCAAGATCCCGATTGTGAGAGTAAAGAACATAGTGCAAAATGCAAGCAAGGTAGCAATAGTTGGCGCTGAGAAGGAGAAGATGATGGCAGCCTGTACAATCATAACCACTTCCACTTTTCTTGTTCCTAGAGGAGCTCATCCCAAAATTTCCGACAAGCTGCTGCCTGTGCTTGCTGATCCAAGTCACATATCAGACTACGATTTATGTGATTATGTCGTCGAGGGGTTGAGAGAGGCTGCAACCAAGCTGAGGGAGGATCTTCTCCATGACCCTTCTCAGCTAATGCTTCAGGGGTGTCTCCTGGTACCACAGGTTAGATTTAGTGCTTGTTATGGTTTCTATTTTTTTATTTGTGAGCATTTGATGTGGCCCTGCTAGCAATGACAAGTTTTGCTTGTTGTTCATTTGCAAACATGAAATCATAGATGATTTTCTGCGACTACCACGAGCATGGGATGCAAGGGCGTGAGGGTTTGCCGCTGCCTAGGCTGGCTCACTACTCGGACACATTCATCACGCTCCAAATCAAGAAGCATGCAACGAGGAATGGGGTGGATGCTGGCTTTGAGGTGACAGCACTAGAGAACATTATGTTATTTAAATGCAAATTCTATCATTTATTACGCTGGAACTGCTGGCTTAATAAATTCCCTTTGATTGTTCGTCTGCAGGCTTTAGATATCCCAAGATCTCCCGCATTCAGTGTTGCTTCCGGGAGTGCAGCTCCAGCCCAAACCTTGAACACGCCAAGCCCTGGTGTGCATGCTCTTCCTGCTGGATTTGGCGTGACCCATGAAAAGGTGGTGGATCCACATGTGTGTATCAACTTTCTTGTTTGTTTCTGACAAAAATTGTCCTTCTAGTAGCTTTTTGTCGATCCCCCAATGAAAGTAGACTGACTTGTCTGTGCGTGTGCACGTGTAGATTCTAGCGGCGCTAAGGGAAGCAGTGGAGCACCAGTTCAGGAAACACGAGGAGGCGTTTGTCAAGATGGTTGATGAGGTGAAGGAGAATGTACTGGAAGAAATACGCACAAAGTCAGTTGCAAAACAACAGAGAGATTTAGAGGAAACACTTGAGGATTTCATGGAAAGGGTTAAGAGGCAAGCTCCGGTAGCTGCGACATTCCCTAATATCAGCCAGAGCTCGCATGTTCCAAGAAGGATGACAGGTGCGTGCTGATACGTCTCCAATGTATCTATAATTTTTGATTGTTCCATGCTATTATATTATCAACCTTTGATGTTTTATATGCATTTATATGCTAGTTTATATGATTTTTGGGACTAACCTATTAACCTAGAGCCCAGTGTCAGTTTTTGTTTTTTCCTTGTTTTTGAGTATCGCAAAAAGGAAAACCAAACAGAGTCCAATTGACCCGAAACTCCACGGAACTTATTTTGGACTAGAAGAAGGACACAGAGTAAAAGAGTTGGGCCAGAAGAGTCCCGGGCTGCCCACGAGGGTGGGGGGCGCGCTCACCCCCCTGGGCGCACCTCCCTACCTCGTGGACATCCCGGAGACCCCCCTGCCTTGTTCCCAACTCCAACACCTCTTATATAACCCAAAACTTCTGGAAAGAAACCTAGATCAGGATTTCCGCTGCCAGAAGCCTCCGTAGCCACCGAAAACCAATCTAGACCCGTTCCGGCACCCTGCCGGAGGGGGGAATCCCTCTTCGGTGGCTATCTTCATCATGCCGATGCTCTCCATGACGAGGAGGGAGTAGTTCACCCTCGGGGCTGAGGGTATGTACCAGTAGCTATGTGTTTGATCTCTCTCTCTCGTGTTCTGGAGGTGGTACGACCTTGATGTACCGCGAGCTTTTTCTATTATAGTTGGATCTTATGATGTTTCTCCCCCTCTACCCTCTTGCGATGAATTGAGTTTTCCCTTTGAAGTTATCTTATCGGATTGAGTCTTTAAGGATTTGAGAACACTTGATGTATGTCTTGCATGTGCTTATCTGTGGTGACAATGGGATATCACATGATCCACTTGATGTATGTTTTGGTGATCAACTTGCGAGTTCCGTGACCTCGTGAACTTATGCATAGGGGTTGGCACACGTTTTCGTCTTGACTCTCCGGTAGAAACTTTGGGGCACTCTTTGAAGTTCTTTGTGTTGGTTGAATAGATGAATCTGAGATTGTGTGATGCATATCGTATAATCATACCCACGGATAATTGAGGTGACATTGGAGTATCTTGGTGACATTAGGGTTTTGGTTAATTTATGTATTAAGGTGTTATTCTAGTTCGAACTCTATGATAGATCGAACGGAAAGAATAGCTTCATGTTATTTTACTACGGGCTCTTGAATAGAACGATCCGAAAGGATAACTTTGAGGTGGTTTCGTACCCTACAATAATCTCTTCGTTTGTTCTCCGCTATTAGTGACTTTGGAGTGACTCTTTGTTGCATGTTGAGGGATAGTTATATGATCCAATTATGTTATTATTGTTGAGAGAACTTGCACTAGTGAAAGTATGAACCCTAGGCCTTGTTTCCTAGCATTGCAATAACGTTTGTGCTCACCTTTATCATTTTCTACCTTGCTGTTTTTATATTTTCAGATTACAAAAACCTATATCTACCATCATTATTGCACTTGTATCACCATCTCTTCGGCGAACTAGTGCACCTATACAATTTACCATTGTATTGGGTGTGTTGGGGACACAAGAGACTCTTTGTTATTTGGTTGCAGTGTTGTTTGAGAGAGACCATCTTCATCCTACGCCTCCCACGGATTGATAAACCTTAGGTCATCCACTTGAGGGAAATTTGCTACTGTCCTACAAACCTCTGCACTTGGAGGCCCAACAACGTCTACAAGAAGAAGGTTGTGTAGTGGACATCACGCGCCTGAGAAAAGTTTATTTTCTATTATGGGTAAATAAATTCACTGTAGAGTGCATAGGAGGGTGCATGCATAGTGCTGGTGTGTTTTGTTTAGAATGTGTGTGCTGAAGAAAAGGTGGGCCATGCCCGGTTTAGTGTGGCATGCATGCGGTATGTGTCACGAGTTTGTATGGGGGTGGGCCATGTGTTTCCATGCACTAGTTATTCTAGTACGTCGCTATCTCTGTTTAGGACCTGGTCGTTAACAACCAGGCATCTAATCCGTTTGTTTTATTTGAAATAGACATTGTCACCAATCTTGCAGCAACTTCACGTGAGGCAGCGCGATCTCTCATGGCTGTTGTGGTCCGTAATGAGGGAGCGAGTGAGCAACCTGGTGTGTTTGGTTGGGATTATCGAAGCATTTCCCATGTCAAAATTATTGTAGATTGCAAAAGCTAATTGTTAACTGTTGATCCAGTGCCCGAAGCAGATGCAGTTGCTGTCAGATTTCGGGTTCCGGCAAAACCCTTGAGGTTCGAACTTTGGGGTGCGCACGAAGATCTCTCCTCCCCCTAGCTCACGCTCTCACCACAATCTCAAAGCTCAGCACGTCGAACTCGCAGAACAAAGGACACAAGTTTTATACTTGTTTGGGCCACCGTTGTGGTGTAATACCCTACTCCAGTGTGGTGTGGTGGATTGCCTCTTTGGCTGAGGATGAACGAGTACAAGGGAAGAACAACCTCCTGAGGAGAGGTGTCCTTGAGCTCGATGAGCTTGTGTGGTTGAGGATGATCTGAATGGTACAAGATCAGTTTTCCTTTCCCATTCCTACTGTGGTGGCTAGTCCTATTTATAGAGGCCCTGGTCCTCTTCCCAAATGTAGGAGGGAAGGGATCCAACAACGACGAAAGTTGAAGGGAGACAACTAGTAAAAGTTATCCTGACAAAAGGTGGTCTTCGCCTGCCAAAGGCTCTGGTGGTGACGCCGTCCTGGGCTCCATGGTGACCTCTGTCCTGCTGGTCTTGGTCTTGTTGCATCGATATGGAAACCTTTTCCTGATGCCTCGGGATTCCTCGCCTGCGCTTGCCTCTTTAGCACCAAAGAGGAAACGAGTACACTACGCGCGCTGGCGCCCGCCTGGCCTTGGTCGCATGGCTTGCATCAAAGGGACCTCACGAGGTGCCCCTCGTCTTGATCTCTCCACCCCTCGCGAGCCAGCCTGGTGAGGCTGCCCCCGAGGAAGTCCTGTGTCATCCGCCTCACGAGGCTTGGCCCCTCGCGAGGGTCTTGAGTGTTCGCTGCTGAAGGTGGGCCGTACAAGGCCGCTGGTGGAGCCACGCCGTGGGCTGCAGACAGGCAAGTCTCGAGACCCCCGTTCCCAGGACACCGACAGTAGCGCCCAGGCCCAAGGCGTGCTCGGACTTGGCTTCGAGGCGAAGCCAAGGGGCAAATGCGGAGCGCCGCGGGCCCCAACAGCCCGTGGCCTCGGTTGACGCACCGCGATTGATGGGACGTGGGCGTCTCCGCTTCCCCATGCTGCCTCGGCAACTGCCTGACTGACAAAAGGCTGGCGCGGGCTGCATTTGCCTTCATTGCTTTCCATCGCCTTGCTCCAGATCTCCTTTCTCCCTACTTGCTTCCAGAGACTCCAGATCCGCCCGGATCCTCCTTCAAGTCTACCGCCAATGGCGCCCAAGAAAGCTCGGGCCACTCCCTCGTCGTCTTGGTACGAGCCGGCGCTCGATGCGCTGAGCGTTTCGGAGAAGAACCTTGCCGCCGTGCTCCTGATGACGGTGGAGGGTGATGAGAAGAGGAAGACTATGCTCCGGGCTGGCTCCACCAAGCCGGAGGCCTCAGGCAGCACCTTCTACCCCTTCTTTATGAGCAGCATCGTCGCCGGGCTGGTTCCCCCCTTCTCCGACTTCTTCTACTCCGTCCTAGCCATTACAAGATCCACGCTCTCCATCTTCATCCCAACTCCATCCTCCTCCTGTCGATCTTCGCCTTCTACTACGAGGCGTATGTTGGAGTGATATCGTCCGTGGCGTTGCTGCGTCACTTCTTCTTCCTCTGGATCAAGGAGGGCCACTGCTCTGGGTGCGTTGGCTTCGTCGCGGCCAACAAGACCAACGCCATCTCGAAGGCCGGGAAGAAGGACGAGGGCTTCAGGAGCAAGTGGGTCTTGATGGATGCCAAGTGCTCCCACCCCCGGCTGGTGCTGCCGACGGAGATGCCTGTATCCCAAGAGGGGTGGCTTTGCGCGAAGCTCACCGACTCCCAGGCGGCGCAGGTGTTGGAGAGGATGACCGCCGACCTGAGGCCTGGTGACTCAAGGGCGGCGAATCTGACGGGGGCCATGATCGTCAAAGAATTCATGAAGCAGCGCATGGCTCCCCTTCAGGCGCACCCGTGCCCCTTGTGGAAGCTAGGAGACGAAGGGGACGACCTCCGCCTGCGCCCGGAGGCCCTTTTTGATGAGGAGCTGCGCTCATCCCTCCGCTCCTTGGTTGGGGACGACCATGGGTGCCCGTAGGACTCCTTCGTTCCCTTGTTCTGCCGCTCAGATGGGGCGGAGGCTAGGGCTGCCATGCCCGTCTTCGACGGGCGTGGGCTTGCGCCGCCTGCGCCCTCGAATGTCTCGGTGGTGACGACCCCGGTGGACGTGTCTCCCGAAGAGTCTCGGGGGGAGGAAGAGGAGGAAGAGGAGGAGGAGGAGCGCGACCCGGAGGTGACCCGCGAAGGGGTGGGGGAGACCTCCCTTTGCGCAAGGCCGACATCCTCCGCATCCTGCCCGATGACGATGACGAGGCCGATGTCCCCCTGGGAAGGGGGGAGCTACACGCAGCAGGGGTCTCCACGAGGTCCAAGGTAAGTCCCTGGAGGAGGTCACTGGCCAAGGTTCTGACGAGGGGAAGGTCGGCGTAGATCTCCCAAGATGGCGCCCCCGTTCTCACGCTGCCTGGAGCTGCTTCCGGCCTATCTGCTGCCCCCTCTTCTGTTCCTGGAGCCCGTGCACCCATGCCTCAAGCTGCGAGGCTCTCAGTATTCAAGCTTAGGAAGCGGAGAGACTACGCCGCGGTGGATCAGTAAGTATTATCGTCCTGCCTTGTTCTTGCTTCTACTGCTGTCGGCATTCTGGGAACGGGGGTCCCCAGACTTGCCTGCCTGCGGCCCACGGCATGGCTCTGCGAGCGCGCCCGTACGGTCCATCTTCACCAACAAGCGCTCAAGACCCTCGGGAGGGGCCAAGCCTCGCAAGGCGGACGACACAAGACCTCCTCAGGAGCGGCCTCACCAGGCTGGCTCGCGAGGGGCGGAGAGACCAAGGCAAGGCAAACCTCGTGAGGTTCCAATGACGTGAGCCATGACGATCGAGACTAGGCGGGCGCCAGCGCACATAGTGTCCTTGTTTCCTCTTTGGTGCTAAGGAAGCAGGCGCAGGTGCGGAGTACCGAGGCGTCAAGCAAAGGTTTCCATATCGGTGCTACGAGACCAAGACCAGCAGGACGACAAGGCGGAGGTCACTGTGGAGCCCAAGACGGCGTCACCACCAGAGCCTTTGGCATGCGAAGACTACTTTTGTCAGGATAAGTTGTACTAGCTGTCCCATATCAAATTGGCCGTTGTTGGCTCCCTTCCCGCTCAATATTTGGGGAGAGGACCAGGGCTTCTATAAATAGGATTAGCCACCATAGCTAGGGGGACGGATTCAGTTCATCCTCACACCCACCGCAACTAATCAGAGAGAAGAGACCCGAACAACCACAAGTTCACCAAGCACAAGAACACCTCTCCTCAGGAGGCTGTTCTTCCCTTTGTACTGTTCATCCTCAGCCCAAGAGGCAATCCACCACCACCACACTGGAGTAGGGTATTACACCACAACGGTGGCCTGAACCAGTATAAATCTTGTGTCCTTTGTGTTGCGAGTTCGTCGAGTTAGCCCTTGAGATCTTAGCGAAGCTAGGACGTGGATCGGTAGGGGGAGATCTTCGCGCGCACCCCAGTGCTAGAACCTTAAGGGTTTTGCCGGAACCCGAGATCCGACATTTGGCGTGCCAGGTAGGGGTGCACCGAAGCTTCCCTTCCGTCGCTCCACGTCCCATTGCTTCATTGTCTCCATTGCGGACGCTCGCCACGCTCGCGCTGAGCGTCGGGCTGCCCTCGCCGCCCGCGTTGCTAAGACGGCTCCCGTCGGCGGGCCACCCCGTCGTTCTCTGCCGCCTGCCGCCAACGCCGCACCGGCCCGGCGAGGAACGAGCAGCAAGCATCCTCGCGGCACCCCTCGGTGCGGCGGGACGGCCGCACCGCCACTCCATCGCTGACCCCGGCCGGTTCGTCATCCCACGCTCATCGCGCTCCCGTGGACGCGCAGGCCACTCTATGCATGGTGCGCGAGCTCCTGCGCTACAACCCCGTCGGCGACCTCTACGAGGACTAGCTCGACCACATCGCCGAGCTCGTCAACGCCACAGGGGGCTCCCCTACGCCATCCCTCTCGCTACCTCGCCCTCCGCCAACCGCGAGCGGCGTGGCCCATGGAGCGCCTCCACCACCTCGATGTGTGGCCCCACGACGCGACCTGCCACGTCCGGCGCCCGCGCAAGAAGAAAGAATCTGCCAAGAAGTCCCTCGGCCACGAGAAAACTCCCCCGCGCACCCTGCGCCACCACGGCAAGACTGCGTGTCGCCTGCGGCGGCAGTGCGCAGACCGCATCAAGGACAAGTTCTCCACCAGCGCCGAGTCCCGGTGACCATGGCAGGCTGCCGTGCCTTTGCCCTTGAGCTGCGTAGCGTCGCTTGGCCGGGCAAGTTCAAGCCGGATCTGCCTCCTCACTATGACGACACCCCGACCCTGCGAAGTTCCTGCAGCTCTACGAGCTGAGCATCGAGGCGGCCAACGGCGACGAGAAAGTCATGGTGAACTGCTTCCCCACGGCTCTCAAGGATGGCGCCTACTCCTGGCTCCTGAACCTGCCTCCAGGCTCGATCTCCTCCTTGAACGAGATGCGCGACCGTTTCTTCACCAACTTCCAGGGCACTCATGACCGCCCACCGGCTGCGAGTGACCTATGATGCGTCAAGCAACAACCAGGAGAGACCCTCCAGAAGTACATCTAGCGCTTCAACAACGTTCTCCTCAAGATCCCCAAGGTGACGGATGAGGCCATCATCTCCGCGTTCTCCGATGGCGTCCACGACATCAAGATGAAGGAGGAGCTGTGCCCGTCTCTGGAGCTATTCAACCTGGCGACCAAGTGCGCAAGGGCTGAGGAGGGGCGCCTCACCCTCCTCGAGCTCCCGGTTATGGACCCGGAGGAGAAGAAAGCCAAGGCCAAGGATGTGAGGTGCAAGGGAGCAGCCGTGCTCGTGGCGGAGCCGGACACCAAGCGCGGCAGGGACTAGCCCGAGTCCTCCAAGAGCAACCGACTGTTCTGCGCCTTTAATAACCTGCATAGCCACAACACCAGCGACTGTCAAGAGCTCAGAGCCATTCGAGAAGGATGCTTCGGTCGACTCCCCGAGCGCAACGACCGGAGCTACGACCGAGGATGAGGACATGGTGGCGGACGCTGGGATGACCGTGGCCCGCACTAGGAGTGGCGCGACCGGCCTTGTGAGGACCGCTGGCAGGATCAGTCTCGCGAGGGCGCCTGGAGGGATCAGCCTCATGAGGATCGTCCTTAGGGCAACTCCGGTCTCCCTCCACTACCGCCACCACCAAGAAGGAATGACGACCACCATCAAGATGAGGGGGCTGGGGGCTTCCAGGAGCCGCGTGCCATCGCCTGCATCTTGGGCGGAGCTCAAGCCCCAGCCTCAGTGTATCTTCAAACAGTTTGCTCATGAAGTGAACGCAGTCCTCCCCAAGCTCGAGGCCACGCGCCCGCTCAGATGGTCAAAGTGTGCCATCTATTTCAGTTCAGCAGATCAGCTCAAGTGCGCGGCCACCGCTGGCGCTCTCCCAATGCTTTGTTCACCTGCCATCAGCAACGAGCAAGTCACCAAGACCCTCATCGACAGCGGCGCAGGGCTCAACGTCCTGTCCGTCGACATGTTCGACAACCTCCAAGTGCCGTATGATCAGCTTCAGCCCACCAAGCCTTTCTCAGGAGTGACCGATAGCTCCACCACCCCGACCGGGTAGGTCCTCCTCCCCGTCACCTTCGGACAGCGCGACAACTACCGCACCGAGCTCATCGACTTCGACGTAGCCCACATTCGTCTGCTGTACAATGCCATCCTTGGGTATCCGGCCTTGGCCAAGTTCATGGCCGTGACACACCACGGCTACAATGTCCTGAAGATGCCAGGAAGCGGCGGGGTCATCACAGTCCCCTGCGAAGAAAGAGATGCGGTGTGCTCCCTCGAGCGCGCCTTCCAAGCAGCGTCAATCGAAGAACCCGACAACAACGCATCTCGGTACCCTCCTGGGGTCGTCCCCAAAAAGAAGAAGCAGCTACTCCGTGCCGGACCTCAGGAGGGCAACACCGCAAGTGGCATCTCATCAGGATGAGAGCCTGCACCTGGGGCGCCTCCCTCCATCGCATAGGAAGGCGCGCCCGGCGCCCTCCTCGGGTAGGGCTCGGGGGCTCTCTTCTGGAGGGCCTCAGACCTTGCAAACGTCATGAGGGAGGCGCTCGGGCACCACTTGGAGGCGTACTTCACAGCATGTCTCCCTCAGGAGGACGCTGGGCAAGGAGCTCCCGGTGCCCAGGAGTTCATCACCAAGGTATCTCAGGAGCTTCAGGAAGCAAGAGCAATATGCAGCGACCGCCGCCCACCTGGCGCTGCTCCCCACCCCGGCGAGGGTGGTGAGCTACGCGTCTACATCGACATCCTAGGGCTCAACCGAGCCGCATCTCAGGAGCCCTTCTAGCCTTCGCGTGTTGGGCGCTGCGAGGGCCCACCTCATAGCTACGTTCGCATGTCGTTCAGCCTGCCGAGCGTGGCTGTTGCCTTCCAACGCAACCTCCGGAGCGTCATGGCGGGTAAGGAGGCCAGGCACCACGCAGTCCTGGCGGAGATGGCGATGGTTCTCAAGGAACCGCCTGGACCCCCAGAGCCTCCCGGGGCTCAGGGCCCCGATGGCTCGTGAGGAGCAACCCCTTCACCGTGTACCTTCAGCTGCCTCAACACTCCTTCATCAACGGAACCAGGTGACATTTTCCAAGTTCATTTAGCTGGGAGCACCCTCAGGGCTGCATCATTCCCAGGCCGCGTGGGTCCGTCCCTATGGCATGTATCCCTTTTTATGTCTTTAGCTTACCTCGCTGGGTGCGCCCCTCGGGCTGCATCATCCCCAAGCCGCTCGGGCCTGACCCAGTGGCACGTATCTTCCCTATATTTACCTAAGCCAATTTTCATTTCGTGCTTAATCTATCTATGACTATCACCTGCTTGATTGTCGCCCATCGCGGGAGACGCGCGCCGGTCGTCTTTCTTCAGGACCCTTCGCTTGAGAAGGTTAGGCACGGCGTCTATGCTCGGGCCCGTCCCTGCAGCGTCGATAAATCCAACGGCTGAGCTCTGTCTGGCGGGCCGGCCCCGTTCATGTCACCTCCTGGGGTCGTTGGTGCTTGCGTTTCTCACGCGATAACCTCAGGAGATTCATTCGGCGCAGGTTGTCTAACCACCTCGCAGGACCACCACAGCGAACAAGAATCAAGACCAGGCGCAACCCGCCTTGAGGTAGGGCCTCGTGAGTCCCGCGCTGGCTCACGAGTGCCCAGACACACCTCGTCTAGCCCTGCCGTGCAAGCCACGTGTCAGGGCAGGGCTGTACACGCCCCAGGGGCTCTCCGCAGTAGGGAGTCCCCTCCCACGTACCAGTGGAAGCACCATGCTCCGCGCTGGCAGTCGACATTGCCGAGGAGCGGCTATGCCCATGCAAGTGCGGAAGCGCCATGGTCCGTCCTGGTGATAAACAACCGAGGGCGGCCTCACGGCCGTATCAACCTCAGGGAGCCTCCGGGCTCGGTGTCTGGCCTCGTCGCAATGCCTCCCCTCGGGAGAGCCGCGCGAGGGGGCTGGGCACGGGGGCTGCGCTCGGGTCATGCCCAAGCGTACGCCACCCCGCCAGGTCCCTCGGACCTAGTCGTTGCGCGCCCCTCCTAAGCCGAGCCTCGGCGAGGACAAAGGTATGAAGGTTGTTTGAACGTCAAGGGGGACTCTTGAGCATCGCGACTCAGGAGCCTAACTGACCACGTAGCCCCTCACTCCTTGGCCCGTCCTGGTCTCCGGTCGGCCCAACGGCGGTTGATGTATGCATGCAGTCGGGCCCTACCGACGTAGAACACTAGATCTATCCCCGCGTCTCTTTCCTACAAGCTATTTGCGTGTCAAGGGGGACTCATGAGCATCGCAACTCAGGATCCTAACTGGTCACATAGCCCCTCACTCCTTGGGTCCGTCCTGGTCTCCGGTCGGTCGAACACTGGTTGAGGTATGCGCGGGGTCGGGCTCTGCCGACGTAGAACATAAAGCAAATAGGAAGAAAATCGCAAAATCTCAAAGCAAATATTACAAGATATATTGCTCTCTGAATATCAAACACAAGTTTAAACGCCTCCACGAGGCACGCTACATGCTGCAGGAGTTTCAACAGGAAAGGAGCCACAAGCCAGTCATCCCTCGACACCGCCGGTACCTGCAAGAGGTGCCCCCTCCTGGGTGGCGTCGCCTTCACTTGCACCACTGGCCTCACGACCATCTCGCGGTGATGAGACCTCCTCTTCTTCAGCGGGAGCAGGTCGGGCTTGTTGAGGGGAGCCTTGCCCTTCTCTATGGCCGAGAACCTCCGAATCGGCGCCATGACTGCACCAGCAAGGAGTGGAGCGAGGAAGGAGAAGAAGCGGGAGAGGTAGAGAAGAGACGGGTGATGGGGCTCCCCCACCTCCCATTTATAGCCAAGGGGAGGCCAACCGCCGGCCTCCATGATCTAAGGTAATAATGATGGTTTTTCCTTGCATGCAACAGGGACTTGTCAAGTCGGGTAGTTGCCGAGGCAGCATGGGGAAGCGAAGACACCCACATCCAATCAACTGCCACGCGCCGACCAAGGCCGCAGGATATTGGGGCCCGTGGTGCTCCACACTTGACATTTGGCTTCGCCTTGAAGCCAAGCCCAAGCGCGCCTTGGGCCCGGGGGCTACCGTCGGCATTCTGGGAATGGGGGTCCCCAGACTTTCCTACCTGCGGCCCATGGCGTGGCTCTGCGAGCGGGCCCGTACGGCCCATCTTCACTAACAAGCGCTCAAGACCCTCGCGAGGGGCCAAGCCTCGCAAGGCGGACGACACAAGACCTCCTCAGGAGCGGCCTCACCAGGCTGGCCCACGAGGGGCGGGGAGACCAAGGCAAGGCAAACCTCGCGAGGTTCCAATGACGTGAGCCATGATGATCGAGACCAGGCGGGCGCCAGGCGGGCACCAGCGCGCACAGTGTCCTTATTTCCTCTTTGGTGCTAAGGAAGCAGGCACATGCGCGGAGTACCGAGGCGTCAAGCAAAGGTTTCCATATCGGTGCAACAAGACCAAGACCAGCAGGACGGCAAGGCGGAGGTCACCGTGGAGCCCAAGACGGTGTCACCACCAGGGCCTTTGGTAGGCGAAGACTACTTTTGTCAGGATAAGCTGTACTAGCTGTCCCCTTTCAAATTGGCCGTTGTTGGCTCCCTTCCCACTCAATAATTGGGGAGAGGACCAGGGCTTCTATAAATCTCTTCAAAGGAGATTTCAGTTTGATTATGGTAATGCAAGTCATGCTGGTTCGACGAATCCAGCCATGCAAACGCCGGCCGCTTCGTATGTGGGAGTTCAACCCAGAAGGACTGCACGCTATTCAGAATTTCCTTGGCCTGACGCACGAGGAGATGTATAGATCATTCTTCGGACCCCAAATAGAGTGTCCGGATACTACCGAGGACGTGGGCCTGAGCAGCAACCGCACCACCGACCAAGTAAGTTATCCTCTAGACGAACACACCGTCTTTCATTTATCATGATGTTATTTTGAGAAATCGCTCTTTGACCAGGACTGGATAACAAAGGCGAAGATGATTCAGTGTTCGGCCCCCCTTCCTGAGGGTTTGGAAAATCCGGTACTGGAAAAGATGCTCGAACTAGCACCTTGCCCGGAGCCCTCAAAGGAAGACAAAGGGGGGAATAATGAGGGCAAGAGCGGGCCTCCACCGCTACCTATTTCGACTGAGGGAACGAGCGCCTCCGTGAGGGAGGATAACCGAGGGGAGGAATCTGACATTCTCTCACCCCGGGGAAGGAAGAGGACTTCCTCTGAAGATCCGGAAACCAAGGTTTCTAAGCGGGAGAAGAAATCTCCACCAGAGGGTCCTGCCTTGGAGGGTGCTCTTGCCGCACAAAGTCCGCGTGGGGATCATCCCTCTAACGAGCTGTAAGCAATTAAAAAGTACTTTAATAGTGAAGATATATTACCTTACCTCTGAGGAAAATAACCGAAGTATTTATCTTGCAGTTTGGATCTTAGCCCTTCTCAGCAGAGCTCGTCTTCGGGGGATCTTCTTTCGGAGATGATGGAGAGCGAAACGCCTCCCCCGGACTCCTCCGCTCAAGAGGCGGGCGACCTTGAAGTGTCGTCACAGAGGGCCTCTCCGGATCCGGTGAGGCCAGAAGATAATCCTATAGTCACCCGAAGTGCCCAGCGTCCGGCTCTCGAAGAGAGCAAACAAAAGAGTCCGGCACCGTCTGGTATGCGGCCGGACATACTGAGAGAGCTGTTGGAGCGAGCAGCCATCTCAGAAGAACACCGGACATTGATGGGTACGGTGATGGAAAGGATTTCATCTGCCGAAAGCGGGTTGCATGACGCCTTTATGAGTCTACTGACGGGCTTTGAGGTACGTAAAATGATGTACATTTGTGATGGTACAGCACATTTTTAGGTGTGCCATGTGTAGATAGTAGCCCCTGAGACTCTGGTTGTCGCCGAGAACGGCAGAAAACAGAGGATCGTAGTCCCAGGTAATAACCATACCGCTTTAATGTGCAGGTAGTGGGAGCTCCGGTGGCTAGCCGGACTCATCAGTTTGCCGAGCTGAAGCGGCAACTGGATGCGGCGGATGCCGACATCGAGCTTGTTAACAAGAGGCTTGACGAGGCACAGGGTAAGTGGTATTTTCTGGAGAATGCCACATAGTAAGAGCAGCATGATGCCAGTATCTTTAATATGTTGTGACTGCAGATGGAGCTGCCACCGTGGAAACCCTGCGGGCGGAACTTGCCCGAGCCAAAGAACAAGCAAGGATTAGTAATGCGGCTGCTGTGAAGGCGGCCGAAGAGTTGAAAACTGAGAAGGCTGCGCATTGCGAGAGCAAAGAGAAGATGGCCAAGATGGTCGTAAAGTTAAAAGACACTGCTGACCGTTGCCAGTTCCTTGAAAAAGAAAACCGAGCGAAGGCAACGGACCTTGAAAAGGCCACGATGGCGAACAAAGGCACCCGCTCTGCTACGAGAGCGAAGAAGGAGGAGCTGCGTGAAGCCGGGGATATTGCGGCTGGGAAGCCCTTTATGCCGCGGAGGAAGTTCGGAGATCCACGGTATGCCCCTCTGGATCGGCTATGGAGTTCGGCAGATGCATACATGGACTTGGCGGCGAGCGCTGTTGATGCGGCCAAATACTTCCAAGATCAAACAGATCGTGAAGTGGACAAGCTGTTCTGGTCGCAATTTAACGTTCCAGAGCGTCCGCTTCCATTGACTGATCAGCTAGCCGAATGGGCCGAACTCAATAGGTTGTTTGGACTCGCCATGAGGTCTATCATGGATCAGCTGTGGCCGGAAAAGCCGAAGCCGAACAACTATTTCAGCTTAGTGCAGTAGTTCCTTGGTGTGGTGCTGCGCATCAATGCGATGAAGAGGTCGGCGTGCATAGAAGGCTCGCGGATGGACCTTGCCCGTGTTAAAGCATACTGGGCGGAGATGGATGCTACCACTGTTGCGTCGCAGGGTTCGACCATAGGCCGAGTGGCTGCCGAGCACTATTTCGAAGAGGTTCTCGAGGGTGCTCGTTTGATAGAGGCCCAGTGCTCGAAGAATATTATGTTTGAGTGACATGTATTCCCATTGTAAACACAATGTTTTTACGAAATTTATTAAGGATGTGTTTATACTTTTGCCTGAAAGTAATATGATGCCTCCTGTGCGGCCGTTTATGTATACATGTGTATAACCTGAAAGATTGCAGTCGTCGGCTTCAGCCCCCATAGAATGCGGGGGTGTTCACAGAAGACGCGTGTTCACACTTAACCCAACATCTTGGTCCTATTAAGGAGGTGATAGCGCAGCGAACGAGGCAACCGGACTATGATGCTTTAACACTTTCACTTAGCCATAGGAGTTTGACGGTGGGGCTACTATATAGCCCTTGGTGGCTCCGCACTCTCCTGAATTCGGGGTGCGTACATGCCTGGCCGGGAAACGGCCCTTCGTTAAGGCGGAGAAATGCTAACATTCTGATAGGTCATCGAGTGGTTGACCAGTCTCACGCTATATCATGACAGTCAGTTTTCGGCTTTCTCTACTGAGGTTCTCGTCCGGATGACCCGGGGCACAGTCGCAGTAGTTCTCCTAGTGCTACCTTAGACGATAGAGCGGAACGTAAGGTACCAAAACATAGGAGCCGGGCAAACCCAACATTTGACCAAAGACATGATTCAGAGCTGATGCATATAGGGCCAAACTCACGACGACGAACACTCCCTAAGGTATTCGGTCTTTATGGTATGAACCGGGCCTAATCAGTGCCCTTTGTAAGAAGCCTCTGGTGTTCAGGTACGTGCATTATTCTGACGTGGCCACATTCCAAGATGCCAGCATCCTTCTCAATTGTACTGAGAATCCGAGGGATGTGTATCAACAAGAGACAGTAAAAAAGGTTGACGCAGGGTCTTAATCTAAAAAGAATCCTTGGAACGGGTCCCTGCAGCACGTCTGCGCCCGTATCTCCGTTGTGCCGTATCCTGGACGGGTGTAGCACGGTGGTCATCTGTAAAAGAGAGGAACTTAGGTGAAAAGTTGTCGTGCAAAAAGGTAGGTTTTTTGAAAAAACAACGTATAATTCAAGGTGAGTAAAAATTGCCACTTGTCTGCGTGCATTGAGCCCCTTGTATTTGTGATAGGGGTGTGGCCATCAAACCTGTACGAATTACATACAGCTGCGTCGGACTCGTCTAACCATGTCCGTGGTCTTGACGACCTATCGAATACTTTAGTTGGTGAGACCGTTTTAGTGTGCGGCTGCCCAGGCAGGTGCATTCTCTTCGGCACGCAGGGATCGCTCCATATTTCCATTTACTGCAATGATGCCACGTGGACCGGGCATCTTAAGCATGAGGGAAGCGTAGTGCGGTATTGCGTTAAAGCGAGCGAAAGCTTCGCGTCCAAGTAGTGCTTGATAGCCACTTTGGAACGGAGCAATGTGGAAGGTTAAATTTTCGCGACGGAAGTTATCGGGGAAGCCGAATATAACTTCTTGTAGTAGGGAGCCCGTGCAGTGAGCCCCTAGGCCTGGCATTACTCCTTTAAAGGTAGTATTGCTGTGGCGAATTTTCGTTGGGTCTATCCCCATTTTGCGGATTGTGTCCTGACATATCAGGTTTAGCCTGCTGCCACCGTCCATCAGGACTCGTGTGAAATGGTATCCATCAATTATTGGGTCTAATACCAAGGCAGCCCATCCTGTATGCCGGATATTTGCTGAGTAATCTCGATGGTCGAAAGTGATCGGTTGAGCCGACCAGTGGCAGGACTCCACGGTGATAGGCCCTTGGGCATATTTCTCTAGGAGTGCCGCTTTATTTCTCCCCTTGATTACGTGTAACATGTCTACTGTTTTGACTTCTGGTGGAAATTTCTTTTGTTCCCCAGTGTCTTGCTTGAGAGGCTCATCCTCGTCTTCGCTTGGTGTATCCTCCCCCTTGTGTACGATGTTCAGCTTGCCGGACTGCTTGAAGACCCAACATTCTCTGTGGGTATGATTAGCGGGTTTACCAGGGGTGCTATGGATCTGACATATTTGGTCCCGAATTTTGTTCAGGCTGAACAGTTCATCTCTGGCGCCTATAGGGGGTGGCTTTTGCTGACCTGGCCGAGAGATTCTGAATCCGGCGTTTACTGCCGTGCTCTTCATGCTGTCTTCTTTATTCCGGCGCTTATTATTTTTGTCGCGTCGTGATTTCCCCTTTTCATCTCTAACTTTGGATGTACTTGGGTCGCTGGTGCTGCATCTGGCTAGCCAGCTGTCCTCACCCGCGCAAAAGCGGGTCATGAGGCTTGTTAATGCTGCCATTGTTCTCGGCTTTTCTTGGCCGAGATGTCTGGCAAGCCATTCGTCGTGGACGCTATGCTTAAAAGCTGCCAAGGCTTCGGCATCCAGACAGTCGACTATTTGGTTCTTTTTAGTAAGAAATCTGTTCCAAAGCTTTTAGGCTGACTCTCTGCGCTGTTGAGTTATATGACTCAAATCATCCGCATCCGGTGGTCGGACATAAGTCCCTTCAAAATTTGCCCGAAAAGCATCTTCGAGCTCTTCCCAGCTTCCAATGGAGTTTTCGGGGAGGCTTTTAAGCCAGTGCCGAGCTGGCCCTTTGAGCTTGAGGGGTAAGTACTTGATGGCGTGGAGATCATCTCCTCGAGCCATATGGATATGGAGGATATAGTCCTCAAGCCAGACCCCAGGGTCTGTTGTTCCGTCGTATTGCTCTATGTTTACGGGTTTGAATCCCTATGGAAATTCATGGTCCAGCACCTCATCGGTGAAACATAGGGGGTGTGCGGCACCCCTGTATCTGGGTTTATCGTGGTGTTCGGATGTTTGTTGTTTTGCATCGTATGTTGGAGCGCGCTTGCGTGGTCCATAGATGGATCTGGTTGTGCCGTCCTTTTGATGCGAGCCCTCGCGTGGATCGCGTATTGGCTTATGTGCGGAGTTGTTTGCCGCTCTATGTTGGCCGTGAGGTCGTCTATCCGGCTAGGTGGCCGTTTTGGTTTTTGGCTGTGGGGGATCTAAGACCTCCTCATCGAATTAAGGTAGCAACTTCCGCTTCGGGTAGCTCTTGGTGGGGTAATTACCGCCGTACCTCGCTGCTGTATTGAGTACTTTGCTCCATCTGATTTTAAGTGTGTCTTGCGCAGCCTTGAGCCTTTGCTTCTGCTTTTTTAGACTCCTTGCGGTGGAAACGAGCCTTTGACGCGCATTCTGTTGCTCCGGGTGTCTGTCCGGTGTGATGTCATCCGGACTGTTATCTTTGATAGAATCGGGTTGTTCGGTTTGATTCTCTGTGTTGTCGTGGTCCGGCAATGGTTCACCCTGCTCTAACACTTGGTCTGTATGATCGTTGTTTCTGCCGAGGCGGGCTTTGGAGCGGCGCTTACGCCGCCGCTTTGACTGCTTCTCGAGGGGACAACCCTTCATTGCGTCCTTCTGTTCCTCGTGGTCGTTTTCTTTTGGTGTGTCCACCATGTATACGTCATGTGATGAAGTGGGCGTCCAGTGCCCTATGGGCAGTGGTACCTGTTCGTCTCCTGCATCGTTGTCCATACCGTCGATGTCTTCGGAGTCGAAGTCGAGCATGTCAGTTAGGTCATCGACAGTGGCTACTAAGTGGGTGGTGGGTGGGCGGTGAATTTTGACGCCATCCGCATCCCAATCCTGCCGGACGTAGTTCGGCCAGGGTCCTCCTAACAAGGAGAGAGACCTTAATGAGTTCAGTATGCCGCCAAGGGGCGAGTGCTGAAAAATATCCGCGGAGGTAAACTCCATGATCGGCGCCCAATTGGATTCGCTAGGAACAGGCGCAGGCGGTTCGGAGTCCGCGGCCGGAGAGCGATCCGGCAGTCTGACAACACGGCTCTCGTGCAGAGTAAGGTCGATGTTTGGCTCGATCGCCGATGGGGGTAAGGCCTTCATGGCGGGGTCCATCCACCCGTCCATGGACGGCGCAACTGGCTCCGAATTGAGGGTCGGAGCGGCTGCCGGTGCGATCTCCTGAACACTGCCGAGTGGTAGAGCTAAATCGTACTCATCATGACCGCGTGACGCACAAGGCAGAGGCTCGAATCCGTCGAAGATCAAGTCTCCGCGGATATCCGCCGTGTAGTTTAAGCTTCCAATCCTGACCTGATGGCCAGCGGAGTGGCTTTCAATCTGCTACAAATGGCCAAGCGAATTGGCCCGCAGTGCAAAGCCGCTAAATACAAAAATCTGTCCGGGGAGAAAAGTCTCACCCTGGACTGCATCGCTATCGATGATAGTAGGAGCCATCAAGCCTAACGGCGACGACACAGAGGAACTCTCAACAAGAGCACCAATGTCGGTGTCAAAACCGGCGGATCTCGGGTAGGGGGTCCCGAACTGTGCGTCTAGGCAGGTGGTAACAGGAGGCAGGGGACACGAAGTTTTACCCAGGTTCGGGCCCTCTTGATGGAGGTAAAACCCTATGTCCTGCTTGATTAATATTGATGATATGGGTAGTACAAGAGTAGATCTACCACGAGATCAGAGAGGCTAAACCCTAGAAGCTAGCCTATGGTATGATTGTATGTTATTGTTGTTGTGTCCTACGGACTAAAACCCTCCGGTTTATATAGACACCGGAGAGGGTTAGGGTTACACAAGGTGGGTTACAAAGGAGGAGATATACATATCCGTATTGCCTAGCTTGCCTTCCACGCCAAGTAGAGTCCCATCCGGACACGAGACGAAGTCTTCAATCTTGTATCTTCATAGTCCAACAATCCGGCCAAAGGTTATAGTCCGACTGTCAGGAGACCCCCTAATCCAGGACTCCCTCAGGCGCCCCTAGTAGAGTAAGCTAAAGATGCATAAGGATACATGACGCATGGACAGGCCCGTGCGACCTAGGAATAATGCAGCCCGAGGGGCGCTCCCAGCTGAATAAACTTGGAAAATGTCACCTTGTTTCGTTGCCGAAGGAGTGTTGGGGTAGCTAAAGGCGTGTGCTGAAGAAGTCGCTCCTCATGGGACGCCAAGACCCTGAGCCTCGGGAGGCTCTGGGGGCTCACGTGGTTCGTTGAGGACCGTATCCATCTCTGCCAGGACCGCATGATGCCGGGCCTCCTAAGTTTCCAGGATGCTCCATAGGTTGCACTAGAAGGTGGGTGCCACGCTCGGTAGGCCAAATGGCATGCAAACATAGCTGTGAGGTGGACCCTCGCACTGCCCAACGCGGGAAGGCCAGAAGTGCTCCTGAGATGCGGCCCTGTTGATCCCTGGGATGTCGATGCAGACGGGTAACCCGCCACCCTCGCCTGGATGGGGAGCTGCACTAGGTGGGCGGCGGTCGCCGTGCATAGCCCTTGCTTCTTGAAGCTCCTTGGTGGCCTTGATGATGAACTCCTGAGCACCAGGTGCTCCTTGCCCGGTGCCCTCCTGAGGGAAACGTGCCACAAATCACACCTCCACGTGGTTCCCGAGCGCCTCCCTCGTGATGTTGGCCAGGTCTGAGGCCCTCCAGAAGAGAGCCCCCGAGCCTCACCCGAGGAGGGCGGCGAGTGTGCCTTCCTATGCGAGGGAGGGAGGCGCCCCAGGTGCGAGCGCTGATCCTGAGGCGGCGCCGCTGAAGGTGCCGCTCTCCTGAGGACCTGTGCGGAGTAGTTGCTTCTTCTTCTTGGGGATGGCCTCAGGAGAGTACTATGTGCCCTCGTTGTCAGGGTATTCGATTGTTGTAGCTTGGAAGGCGTGCTTGAGGGAGCTCACCACATCTCTTTCTTCGTAGGGGACTGTGATGATTTCGCCGCTTCCTAGCATCTTGAGGCGTTGTAGCCATGGTGGGTCACTGCCATGAACTTGGCTAATGCTGGGTACCCAAGGATGGCGTTTTATGGCAGATGAATGTGGGCGACGTCGAAGTCGATGAGATCGGTGTGGTAGTTGTTGCGTTGGCCGAAGGTGACAGGGAGGCGAACCTGCCCTATCGGGGTGGTGGAGCCATCGGTCACTCCTGAGAAAGGCTTGGTAGGCTATAGCTGATCATAGGGTAGTCGAAGGCTGTTGAATGTCTCAACAGATAGGACACTGAGCCCCGTGCCGCCGTCGAGGATGGTCTTGGTGACTTGGACATTGCTGGTGATGGGTGAATAGAGCATCAGGAGGACGTCGGCGGTCACCGCGCATTTGAGCTGGTCCGCCGAGCTAAAGGTGATGGCATACTTGGACCACCTGAGCGGGCGCGTGGCCTCGAGCCTGGGGAGGGATGCATTCATCTCACGAGCAAACTGCTTGAAGATGCGCTGGGAAGCCTGGGCCTGAGCACCACCCAAGATGCAAGCGATGGCGCGTGGCTCCTGGAAGCCCCCAGCCCCCTCGTCCTAATGGTGGTCGTTGTTCCTTCTTGGTGGTGGCGGCAGCGGAGGGAGGCCAAGATTTCCCTGAGGACGGTCCTCGCGAGGCTGGTTGTGCCAGGCACCCTCACGAGGCTGCTCCTTCCATTTGTCCTCACGAGGCCGGTCCCGCCACTCCTGGCGGGGCCGCGGTTGTCCCAGCATCCTCCACCTCCTCCTCCTCCTCGACCGTAGCCCCGGTCATTACGCTTGGGGCGTCGACCGAAGCGTCCATCTTGGATGGCCCTGAGCTCTTGGCAATCGTTGGTGTTGTGGCTGTGTACGTTGTGGAAGGTGCAGAATGGATGGCTGCTCTTGGACGACTCGGGGTGGTCCTAGCCGCGCTTCGTGTCAAGCTCCGCCGTGACCACGGCTACTCCCTTGAACTTCACGTCCTTGACCTTGGCTTTCTTCTCCTCTGGATCGGTAGCAGGGAGCTCGAGAAGAGAAAGGCGCTCTTCCTCCGGGACGGTGGTGTACAACAAGGGCATGCATGTTGCTTGCCATAGGGGAGCAGCCGTGCTTATCCATTGCTTATGTTCCTTCATTTATTTTGTAGGCAGCTAATAGAACTTGCTACATGTACCAAACTATTGACAGTGGTGAGTCACCGGGGTACATTGCATACTATGCTGACAACTACAACGAGTTCGGCCTTGAGGAGGATGTTCCAAAAGTAAGTTCTCTCCGTTGATTATTGCATTTTCCGTGGTTCCGTCTATTACCGTTTGCTTAACATCATTTGCCTATCTTGGTTTTCATGTGGGAGAACAGCATGGGCTTCAACAGCGGCATAAGAGAATGCCTTACGAGACCCTTGCATGCCAAGGCAACATTGCTCCTCGCCCAGGCATTATGGAGATAGTTGAGGAAGAGCAAGAATAGATTTGGATCAAAGCATTGCGTCATGCGGGGGGCAATTCGTTCGTGACAAAGTGTGCCATTTTTTGTAGCTGGCTTGCAGCCGGTTCTATCATCCCATGAGTTGTACTGGGATTGACATTAGAGATGTTGATGGAACTGCTTAGTTTGTAATTATGTATGGCGTGTGTTGCCCTCCACGTGGATAACTCTGTTTTGTAAACACCACTTTTGGTTGCTAATCAGTATTGACCCCCTGCACTGCCTACGTGTACGTGTGCCCTATTTTGGTTTGGAAAAAGTGATTAATGTAGATGAGAAGAGAGCAGTGGCACAAGTGAAGTGTTATGTCACTGAAACGTCCATTTTGCATCATGCTTTTATATCGATATTTATTGCATTATGGGCTGTTATTACACATTATATCACAATACTTATGCCTAATCTCTCTTATTTTACAAGGTTTACATGAAGAGGGGGAATGCCGGCAGTTGGAATTCTGGGCTAAAAGAGGAGCAAATATTAGAGACCTATTCTGCGCAACTCCAAAAGTCCTGAAACTTCACGGGAGCACGTTTCAGAATATATAAAAAATATTGGGCGAAAGAAGTACCAGAGGGGGCCACCCACCGTCCACGAGGGTGGGAGGCGCGCCCTACCCCCTGGGCCCGCCCCCTACCTCGTGGGCCCCTGGCAGCCCTCTGACGCCCATATTTGGCTATATGGAGTCTTTCATGGAGAAAAAAATCATAAGCAAGCTTTCGCGAAGAAACTCCGCCGCCACGAGGAGAAACCTTGGCGGAACCAATCTAGGGCTCCAGCGGAGCTGTTCTGCCGGGGAAACTTCCCTCCGGGAGGGGGAAATCATCACCATCGTCATCACCAACGATCCTCTCATCGGGAGGGAGTCAATATCCATCAACATCTTCACCAGCACCATCTCATATCAAACCCTAGTTCATCTCTTGTATCCAATCTTTGTCCCAAAGCCTCAGATTGGTACCTGTGGGTTGCTAGTAGTGTTGATTACTCCTTGTAGTTGATGCTAGTTGGTTTACTTGGTGGAAGATCATATGTTCAGATCCATTATGCATATTAATACCCCTATGATTATGAACATGAATATGATTTGTGAGTAGTTACGTTTGTTCCTGAGGACATGGGAGAAGTCTTGCTATAAGTAGTCATGTGAATTTGGTATTCGTTTGATATTTTGATGAGATGTATGTTGTCTCTCCTCTAGTGG
The DNA here is from genome assembly GCF_003073215.2 of Triticum urartu. Classification (NCBI taxonomy): domain Eukaryota; kingdom Viridiplantae; phylum Streptophyta; class Magnoliopsida; order Poales; family Poaceae; genus Triticum; species Triticum urartu. The sequence goes on along the minus strand of NC_053028.1, from coordinate 513,215,284 downwards.
TGTCATGTGAACGTTGACTACATGACACTTCACCATTGTTTGGGCCTAGAGGAAGGCATTGGGAAGTAATAAGTAGATGATGGGTTGCTAGAGTGACAGAAGCTTAAACCCTAGTTTATGCGTTGCTTCGTAAGGGGCTCATTTGTATCCATATGTTTCATGCTATGGTTAGGTTTACCTTAATACTTTTGTTGTAGTTGCGGATGCTTGCAATAGGGCTTAATCATAAGTGGGATGCTTGTACAAGGAAGGACAGTACCCAAGCACCGGTCCACCAACATATCAAATTATCAAAGTACCGAACGCGAATCATATGAGCATGATGAAAACTAGCTTGACGATAATTCCCATGTGTCCCCGGGAGCGCTTTCCTTTATATAAGAGTTTGTCCAGGCTTGTCCTTTGCTACAAAAAGGATTGGGCCATCTTGATGCACCTTATTTACTTTTACTATTTGTTACCCGTTACCAATTACCTTATCACAAAACTATCTTTTAGCGATAATTTTAGTGCTTGCAGAAAATACCTTGCTGAAAACTGCTTATCATTTCCTTCTACTCCTCGTTGTGTTTGACACTCTTACTTATCAAAAAGGCTACGATAGATCGCCTACACTTGTGGGTCATCAATACTCTTTTCTGGCGCCGTTGCTGAGGAGTGAAGTACCTTTGGTAGGTGGAATTTGGTAAGGAAAAATTTATATAGTGTGCTGAAATATACTATCACTTGTTACTATGGAACATAATCCTTTGAGGGGCTTGTTCGGGGTATCTTCACCACAACCAGTAGAGCAAAGAGTTGCTCCTCAACCTACTGAAAATGTTTACTTTGAAATTCCTTCGGGTATGATAGAGAAACTGCTAGCTAATCCTTTCATAGGTGATGGAACATTACATCCCGATTTGCACCTAATTTATGTGGATGAAGTTTTTGGATTATTTAATCTTGAAGGTATGCCCGAGGATGTTATCAATAAGAAGGTCTTCCCTTTATCTTTGAAAGGAGAGGCATTGACATGGTTTAGGCTATGTGATGATATGGGATCATGGAACCACAACCGATTGAAATTGGAATTTCATCAAAAGTTTTATCCTATGCATCTTGTTCATCGTGATCGTAATTATATATATAATTTTTAGCCTCGTGAAGGAGAAATCATCGCTCAAGCTTGGGGGAGGCTTAAGTCAATGTTATATTCATGCCCCAATCATTAGCTCTCAAGAGAAATTATTATTCAAAAAATTTATGCTCGGCTTTCTCTCGATAATCGCTCCATGCTCGATACTTCTTGTACTGGATCTTTTATGATGAAGACTATTGAATTCAAATGGGATTTATTGGAAAGAATTAACCGCAACTCTGAAGATTGAGACCTCGACGAAGGTAAGGAGTCAGGTATAACACCTAAGTTTGATTGTGTTAAATCTTTTATGGATACATATGCTTTCCGTGAATTTAGCACTAAATATAGACTTGACTCTGAGATAGTAGCTTCTTTCTGTGAATCCTTTGCTACTCATGTTGATCTCCCTAAGGAGAAGTGATTTAAATATAATCGTCCCATTGAAGTAAAAGTAGTTGCACCTATTAAAGTTGAAGAAAAAACTATCACTCATAATGATCCTGTTGTTCCTACTGCTTATATTGAGAAACCACCTTTCCCTATTAGAATAAAGGATCATGCTAAAGCTTTAACTGTGGTTCGTAAGAGTAATACTAGAACACCTACTCCCTCTGAGCAAATTAAAGTTGAACCTAGTGTTGCTATGGTTAAAGATCTCTTGGTTGATAATATTGATGGGCATGTTATTTACTTCTGTGATGAAGCCGCTAGAATTGCTAGACCCGGTAATAAAAATAAACATAGACCTGTTGTAGACATGCCTGTTATTTCTGTTAAAATAGGAGATCATTGCTGTCATGGCTTATGTGATATGGGTGCTAGTGCAAGTGCAATACCTCATTCCTTATACAAAGAAATTATGCATGATATTGCACCTGCTGAGTTAGAAGAAATTGATGTTACAATTAAGCTTGCTAATAGAGATACTATTTCACCCGTTGGGATTGTTAGAGATGTTGAAGTCTTGTGTGGGAATGTTAAATATCCTGCTGATTTACTTGTTCTTGGTTCCCCACAAGATGACTTTTGTCCCATTATATTTGGTAGACCCTTCTTGAATACTATTAATGCTAAGATAGACTGCAATAAAAAGATATTGTTTCTATTGGTGTTGGGGATATGTCTCATGAGTTTAATTTTGCTAAATTTCATAGACAACCCCATGATAAAGAATTGCCTAGTAAAGATGAAATTATTGTTCTTGCTTCTATTGCCGTGCCTCCTACTGATCCTTTAGAACAATATTTGCTAGACCATGAAAATGATATGTTTAAGAATGAAAGAAGGGAAATAGATGAAGTATTCTTTAAACAGGGATCTATTTTAAAACATCACTTGCCTGTTGAAATTCTAGGGGATCCTCCTCCACCCAAGGGTGATCCCGTGTTTGAGCTTAAACCTTTACCTGATACTCTTAAATATGCTTATCTTGATGAGAAAGAGATATATCCTGTTATTATTAGTGCTAACCTTTCAGAGCATGAAGAAAAGAAATTATTGAAAACTCTGAAGAAGCACCGTGCTGCTATTGGATATACTCTTGATGATCTTAAGGGCATTAGTCCCACTCTATGCCAGCACAAAATAAAATTGGAGAAAGACGCGGAACCGGTTGTTGATCACCAACGACGGTTAAATCCTAAAATGAAAGAAGTGGTAAGAAAAGAAATACTAAAGCTTCTGGAGGCAGGTATAATTTATCCCGTTGCTGATAGTCAGTGGGTAAGTCTTGTCCATTGTGTCCCTAAGAAGGGAGGTATCACTGTTGTTCCTAATTATAAAGATGAATTGATCCGACAAAGAATTGTTACAGGTTATAGAATGGTAATTGATTTCCGCAAATTAAATAATGCTACTAAAAAGGATCATTACCCTTTACCTTTTATTGATAAAATTCTAGAAAGATTATCTAAACATATTCATTTTTTCTTTCTAGATGGTTATTCTGGTTTCTCTCAAATATCGGTGTCAAAAGAGGATCAATAAAAGACAAGTTTTACTTGCCCTTTCGGTACCTTTGCTTATAGACGTATGCCTTTTGGTTTATGCAATGCACATGCTACCTTTCAAAGATGTATGACTGCTATATTCTCTGACTTTTGTGAAAAGATTGTTAAGGTTTTCATGGATGATTTCTCCGTATATGGAACTTCTTTTGATGATTGCTTAAGCAACCTTGATCGAGTTTTGCAGAGATGTGAAGAAACTAATCTTGTCTTGAATTGGGAGAAGTGCCACTTTATGGTTAATGAAGGTATTGTCTTGGGGCATAAAATTTCTGAAAGAGGTATTGAAGTTGATAAAGCTAAAGTTGATGCTATTGAAAAGATGCCGTGTCCTAAGGACATTAAAGGTATAAGAAGTTTCCTTGGTCATGCCAGTTTTTATAGGAGGTTCATTAAGGACTTCTCTAAAATTTCTCGGCCTCTGACTAATCTCTTACAAAAAGATGTTCCTCTTGTCTTTGATGATGATTGTGTAGAAGCCTTTGAAATACTTAACAAAGCTTTGATTTCCGCACCTATTGTTCAGCCTCCTGATTGGAATTGACCATTTGAAATCATGTGTGATGCTAGTGATTATGCTGTAGGGGATGTTCTAGGACAAAGAGTTGATAAGAAATTAAATGTTATTCAATATGCTAGTAAAACTCTAGACAGTGCTCAAAGAAATTATGCTACTACTGAAAAAGAATTTTTAGCAGTTGTATTTGCTTGTGATAAGTTCAGACCTTATATTGTTGATTCTAAAGTAACTATTCACACTGATCATGCTACTATTAAATATCTTATGGAAAATAGAGATGCTAAACCTAGACTTATTAGATGGGTTCTCTTGCTAAAATAATTTGATTTGCATATTATTGATAGAAAGGGAGCTGAGAACCCTGTTGCAGACAACTTGTCTAGGTTAGAGAATGTTCTTGATGACCCACTACCTATTGATGATATCTTTCCTGATGAACAATTAGCTGTCATAAATACTTCTCGTACTGCTCCATGGTATGCTGATTATGCTAATTATATTGTTGCTCAGTTTATACCACCTAGTTTCACATACCAGCAAAAGAAAACGTTCTTCTATGATTTGAGATATTACTTCTGGGATGACCCACGTCTTTATAAAGAAGGAGTAGATGGTGTTATTAGACGTTATGTACCTGAGCATGAACAGGAACAGATCCTACGCAAGTGTCACTCCGAGGCTTATGGAGGACACCATGCTGGAGACAAAACTGCACATAAGGTATTGCAATCCGGTTTTTATTGGCTTACTCTCTTCAAGGATGCCCATAAGTTTGTCTTGTCCTGTGATGAATGCCAAAGAATTGGTAATATTAGTAGACGTCAAGAAATGCCTATGAATTATTCACTTGTTATTGAACCATTTGATGTCTGGGGCTTTGATTATATGGGACAATTTCCTTCCTCTAATGGGTATACACATATTTTAGTTGTTGTTGATTACGTTACTAAGTGGGTAGAAGCTATTCCAACTAGTAGTGTTGATCATAACACCTCTATTAAGATGCTTAAAGAAGTTATTTTTACGAGGTTTGGAGTCCCTAGATATTTAATGACTGATGGTGGTTCACATTTTATTCATGGTGCTCTTCGTAAAATGCTTGCTAAGTATGATGTTAATCATAGAATTGCATCTCCATATCATCCACAGTCTAGTGGTCAAGTAGAATTGAGCAATAGAGAGCTTAAATTAATTTTGCAAAAGACTACTAATAGATCTAGAAAGAATTGGTCCAAGAAACTTGATGATGCATTATGGGCTTATAGAACTGCATATAAAAATCCTATGGGTATGTCTCCGTATAAGATGGTTTATGGTAAAGCTTGTAACTTACCTCTCTAACTAGAACATAAGGCATATTGGGCCATTAAAGAGCTCAACTATGACTTCAAACTTGCCGGTGAGAAGAGGCTTTTTGACATTAGCTCACTTGATGAATGGAGAACCCAGGCCTACGAGAATGCCAAACTGTTTAAAGAAAAATTTAAAAGATGGCATGATAAAAGGATACAAAAACGTGAGTTTAATGTAGGTGATTATGTATTGTTATACAACTCTCGTTTAAGATTTTTTGCAAGCAAACTCCTCTCAAAATGGGAAGGTCCTTACGTCATTGTGGAAGCCTATCATTCTAGTGCTATAAAAATCAACAACTTCGAAGGCACAAATCCGAGGGTGGTGAACGGTCAAAGAATCAAACATTATATCTCAGGTAATCCTAAAAATGTTGAAACTAATGTTATTGAAACCGTAACCCCGGAGGAATACATAAGGGACACTTTTCCAAAACGTTTAAGACTCAGAAAGGAAGAGGTATGAGGTACGGTATGTAAACCGACTCCAAAACAGTTCTAATAGCAATTTTCTCCGTTTTAGAATATTTAAGAATATAGGAAAATAAGAAGTAGTCCAGAAGGGACACGAGGCTTCCACGAGGGTGGAGGGCGCGCCCTACCCCCGTAGGCGCGCCCCCTGCCTCGTGGGCACCTCGTGCGCTCTCCGAACTCCGTTTTCTTGCATGATACTTCTATTGGTCGGTAAAAATTCATTATATAATCTCCCGAAGGTTTTGACCACCGTATCACGCAAATATCTCCTATTTTTGTTTCGAGCTGTTTTCTGCCAGGGTTGTCAAGGCCAGGCATCATGTCATCTCCCTCCTCCTCCAACAATGAGGGCAGCAACGTTTGGCTAATGAAGATAGAGCTGAAGAGAGAAGAGCCCAGGGAGACCAACAAGGATGATGGGATCAGGAAGGCCATGGGGGACCAAGTTCCGGCAGTAGCAGAAGAAGACATCCTTCAACCTCACCACAATCTCTTTACCCCAACGGAGATTGAGGCTTTCAAGATGATTGAGTTAGCTCGTATTCAAAACAAGTATCTGACAAGTGAAAATATTTTGTTGAAGGGAGCAAAATTCTATCCTCCAGCGCAAATTGAGGAAGAAGCACATGCCATCAACAACTCCATCATCACCACCTCCGAGGAAGGAGACATAAACACATGGGTATGGGCACTTCCCTTGGCAGTGCCCCGGTATCATATCACCATCACACTTTTATCTTTACTGTTTTTCTTACTTTGATCCTTTTGGTAATATCTTGATCTAGTAGAATAAAGTTTTAGTATGATTTAGTTTTGAGTTTTGCTTTATGATCCTTATATGAAATCGAGTCCGTGAGCTATATAATAAAGATTAGTGTTGAGACAAGGGCTTGATTATCTTGCTATGATCTTGAGGGAATAAAATGAAAGAAAAAGAATAAAAAGAAATAAAGGGATCATGTGGATCTTTATGGAGAGTAATGACTTCACATATAAAGAGTATGATGAATAAAAGTTGTTGAGAGTTGACAAGCATAGTTTTGGTCATCGTTGCAATTAATAGGAAGTAATAAGGAAAGAGAGGTTCTCACATATAAATATACTATCTTGGACATCTTTTATGATTGCGAGTACTCATTAAAATATGACATGCTAAAGAGTTGATGTTGGACAAGGAAGACAACGTAATGGGTTATGTTTTCTTACATCTGAAGTAAATTGTATTGTCATGGATCATCCAACATGTTGAGCTTGCCTTTCCCTCTCATGCTAGCCAAATTCTTTGCACCAAGTAGAGATACTACTTGTGCTTCCAAATATCCTTAAACCCAGTTTTGCCATGAGAGTCCACCATATCTACCTATGGATTGAGTAAGATCCTTCAAGTAAGTTGTCATCATTGCAAGCAATAAAAATTGCTCTCTAAATATGTATGATTTATTAGTGTGGAGAAAATAAGCTTTGTACGATCTTGTGATGTGGAAGAAATAAAAGCGACGGACTGCATAATAAAGGTCTATATCACAAGTGGCAATATAAAGTGACGTTCTTTCGCATTAAGATTTTGTGCATCCAACCATAAAAGAACATGACAACCTCTGCTTCCCTCTGAGAAGGGCCTATCTTCTATTCTTGTCTTATACTTCATGCAAGAGTCACGGTGATCTTCACCTTTCCTTTTTTACATTTTATCCTTTGGCAAGCACAATGTGTTGGAAAGATCCTGATATATATAGTTAATTGGATGTGAGTTCTCATGAACTATTTTGTCGACATTACCCTTGAGGCAAGAGGTTGGGAGGCAAAACTATAAGCCCCTATCTTTCTCTTTGTCCAATTAAAACTTCATAACCAAAATATCACGTGAGTGTTAGCAATTGTGAAAGACTAGATGATGGTTGAGTATGTGGACTTGCTGAAAAGCTCTTATTGACTCTTTCTGATGTTATGATAAATTGCAATTGCCTCAGTGACTGAGATTATAGTTTGTTAGTTTTCAATGAACTTTCTGATTCATACTTGAAATTGTGAATGAATTGTTACTTTAGCATAAGAAATCATATGCCAATATTTATATATGTATATGTTGGTTCTCATGAAGTTTCTGATTTATACTTGAAATTGTGATTGAATTGTTACTTTAGCATAAGACATCATATGACAATATATGTATATGTTGCTGTTCTGAGAATGATCATGATGCCCTCATGTCTGCATTTTATTTTATCGACACCTCTATCTCTAAACATGTGGAATATTTATCGATATCGGCTTTCGCTTGAGGACAATCGAGGTCTAAGCTTGGGAAGTTGATACGTCCATTTTGCATCATACTTTTATATCGATATTTATTGCATTATGGGATGTTATTACACATTATGTCACAATACTTATGCCTATTCTCTCTTATTTGACAAGGTTTACATGAAGAGAGGGAATGCCGGCAGCTGGAATTCTGGGCTGAAAGAGGAGCAAATATTAGAGACCTATTTTGCACAACTCCAAAAGTCCTGAAACTTCACGGGAGCATGTTTCAGAATATATAAAAAATATTGGGCGAAAGAAGTACCAGAGGGGGGCCACCCACCGTCCACGAGGGTGGGGGGTGCGCCCTACCCCCCTGGGCGTGCCCCCTGCCTCGTGGGCCCCCTGGCGGCCCTCTGACGCCCATATTTGGCTATATGGAGTCTTTCGTGGAGAAAAAAATCATAAGCAAGCTTTCGGGAAGAAACTCCGCCGCCACGAGGCGGAACCTTGGCGGAACCAATCTAGGGCTCCGGCGGAGCTGTTCTGCCGGGGAAACTTCCCTCCGGGAGGGGGAAATCATCACCATCGTCATCACCAACGATCCTCTCATCGGGAGGGGGTCAATATCCATCAACATCTTCACCGACACCATCTCATCTCAAACCCTAGTTGATCTCTTGTATCCAATCTTTGTCCCAAAGCCTCAGATTGGTACCTGTGGGTTGCTAGTAGTGTGGATTACTCCTTGTAGTTGATGCTAGTTGGTTAACTTGGTGGAAGATCATATGTTTAGATCCATTATGCATATTAATACCCCTCTGATTATGAACATGAATATGATTTGTGAGTAGTTACGTTTGTTCCTGAGGACATGGGAGAAGTTTTGCTATAAGTAGTCATGTGAATTTGGTATTCGTTCGATATTTTGATGAGATGTATGTTGTCTCTCCTCTAGTGGTGTCATGTGAACGTCGACTACATGACACTTCACCATTGTTTGGGCCTAGAGGAAGGCATTGGGAAGTAATAAGTAGATGATGGGTTGCTAGAGTGACAAAAGCTTAAACCCTAGTTTATGCGTTGCTTCGTAAGGGGCTCATTTGTATCCATATGTTTCATGCTATGGTTAGGTTTACCTTAATACTTTTGTTGTAGTTGCGGATGCTTGCAATAGGGCTTAATCATAAGTGGGATGCTTGTACAAGGAAGGACAGTACCCAAGCACCGGTCCACCCACATATCAAATTATCAAAGTACCGAACGCGAATCATATGAGCATGATGAAAACTAGCTTGACGATAATTCCCATGTGTCCCCGGGAGCGCTTTCCTTTATATAAGAGTTTGTCCAGGCTTGTCCTTTGCTACAAAAAGGATTGGGCCATCTTGCTGCACCTTATTTACTTTTACTATTTGTTACCCGTTACCAATTACCTTATCACAAAACTATCTGTTACCGATAATTTCAGTGCTTGCAGAAAATACCTTGCTGAAAACCGCTTATCATTTCCTTCTGCTCCTCGTTGGGTTCGGCACTCTTACTTATCGAAAAGGCTACGATAGATCCCCTACACTTGTGGGTCATCAGTCACCCACTGCGCATGTGGGACGGTGGGGGGGGCCTATAGCAAAATTGAATTCCAAGCTAAGTTGGTGCGCCCGCATCCTCTCCCGCAAAAGTAGCCATTGGGTTCGGGCCTGTACTATATAATGATTGACCCCTTCAAGCTAGCAATGGACAGATCAGTGATCCATGTCTTCTTCCAATTCTTCAAACTCTAGGGCGTCTTCTTCCGCAAGGCGTGCGAACGCTGGGAGCCTAAGGTCTCTGGTGAGGTACAGAGTTGGCCCATTGAACTACCAGCCAGTTGTGCCTTGCTCGTGTAAGCACAAGCCAAAGGAAGCCATGTGGATCTCCTGGAGCGACGAGAATCCAGGGAGGAGGTACTACACGTGCGCCAGGGCAAGGGTTAGTGTTTCCAAAAATCCATTTCTTTTAGTATGAGGGCTTGATTCTTGGTATGTCAACTTGGTTTGCGGCAAAATGTTCTTGCAGATGGGGGGTGTGAATTCTTTGATTGGCATGATGATCCTATTGAAGATGGATACCTGAAACAATTGTTGATCGATCTGCGGGACAAGGTGCATCTGCTTGAACGGATGAATGACGAGCTCCGTTCGGAAGCAAGGGTGATGCAAGATTTCCAAGAAACCAGGCAGCAGGTTGCACAGCAAGTGCCGGCGCCAAACCTTGCCAGCCACAATGGTGCATATGTGATGAAAATTTTTGTGTGCGTTCTTGTGCTAGCACTTGTGTACAAAGTGTTCTGCTTGTAGATGCAGATTAGTTGGCAGCAACAACTGCCTAGATCTATTTTCTGATGCTTTATCAAGAATTTATCCTTGCCTCAATCAGACTTACCTTGCCGAGATGTGAGAGATGAAGTAGTGTACTTGTTTCAGGGGGAAAAGCGTCCCATAAACTCCCCATAATTAAGATATTAGTTTTCATGCAGTACAATGTTTTCTTCATCTCTGAAATACTTAAAAGGGTACATCTAGTAGGGACAAAGAGTCCCACAGGGAAGTTATTGACATAGCTGGGATGGTAAACATGATTTGTTGCTGATTTGGATATCTGCTCGTCCTTCAAGCTCCCCTACAGAACAAGGAACGTTCCTTTGATTGCTTCGAGTGAATCCGGTGCCGCCTTTGTTTGGTTCCCTTGCATCCGCATCAGCTCGTAAAGCATGACGTTCCTATGTGATGCCAATGTCTCCTGCAAGGGGGATAGTGTATTAGCACAGGGAAAAGTGAACCAAAATGTAGATGTCTTGCGTTTGTTGGGCAAAAACGTGTATTTACTTCTGTCAATGGGATTTGTAGCCTGTCACCATCGTAATTCCTTGCAAAGAACGTAGCCCCCAAGCCATTTTCATCTCTGGGGAAATGGGTACATAGACGGACCATCAGTAGGGCAAAATGGAGACATGAAAATCAAATGAAGTGGCCATAGAGAAAAAGGAAGACTTACTTTCCTATTTTTCCCGCATTATGATAGGGAATGTGCATCCCCAGTTAGTGGATTCGCAATGCCAAGAGCTGAAGAAATTATGTAGATAGTTGAATAGGGCAGCATGCAGTTTGTTGCTTACAAACACATGCATGCTTACACGGCGATTGCTATACCCAAATGGGCCGACTGCTGGGTCTAACACAATGATCCGTTTCGACATCATATCAAACATATCGACAGCCCACCCATCTGGGAGTATAGCTAGGATGAACCACTACATAATGAAAAAGTGGTTAGGTATGTTAACCCTTCAAACATGGAGAATCCAATAGATAAAAATGTGTGACGTACCATTCGGCATGAAGCCGGGTTGCAAACACGTGTTCCTTCTTGGAACCCCGTGCGGATAGATTGAACAATCAATGGATCGGTGTTCGACAAAATAGTTGTCTGCGACCATGAGAAAAAGGTTACGTCTAAGTAAATTGAACCATGCAAGTATGGAAAAGATACTTCAAACATTTAGTATAGTGTGCGGGGCCAATTGGGGGTTTCACAGCAAAGTCAGGCTCTATGTACTTCCTCTAGATGTTACCGGGTGTGTCCTTCGAGCATGCCTGATCCAGTTGGGCAAGCCTCCGAAAAATGGCAGTACATAACTCATGTGACATTGGGCCTCCAGATGCAAGTTGCCATTGAATTTCGACCCCTTCGATTGATATGAGTCTTGGCTTAATGTGTAGAATCCAAGTCCTATGGGAGCATTCACAAAAGACGTGTAGTTAGGATATACCAAAAAAAGTATGGAGGGGTGATAGGATAATTGATGTGTTGCGTTTGGCTTTATCTTACCTCTGCAGGTTTTCCATGGACGATGCTGACATCCAGTCTCTTATAGCCCTAAGGGCATTTTCTAGGGGGAGGCGGGGGGACAGAACCCGTGACCCATGGGTCCCTACAAAAGTTGCACTGTGCGAGGTCAATCTTCACAGGTGCTCCATCTGTTGTTGCGCCAAACAAGATGTCCATGGGGGGTGGCCGAATCTCAGCATAATAAGTGACAAGGATGGTTGTTAGATCATCATGCATTGATAGGATGCTGCTGGAAATCTCCATAACCCTCTAATCCTAGGCTATTGGTTTCTGTTTTTGCCCAAGGACATCTTCTGCAAGGGGGGGGGGGGGCTAAACAAAGCCTCTTCGATGAACCAGATTGTATACTTGATGATAAGCTTCCATCCCTTTTCCTCGAGACTGAACTACTGGCAGACAACGCACCTGTAAAAAATGTGTAAGAACACGGGTTGGTACATATGGAAAATTGATTTGGCTTGAGATAATTGAAAGAGTATGAAAAAACACACCTTCATGCATCCCTGGTGCAGGAAGGCGTGGTCCAGTCTTGCTGACTAGTGGGGTGCTTAGCTGGTCAATTGATGGAGTGGGAGGTGCTACGTCTTGAGCTTGCGTTGGTTTTCCCCGAAGAGGAAGGGATGATGCAGCAGAGTAGCGTAAGTATTTCCCTCAATTTTTGAGAACCAAGGTATCAATCCAGTAGGAGGCCATGCTCAAGTCCCTCGTACCTGCACAAAACGATAGCTACTCGCAACCAATGTGATTAGGGGTTGTCAATCCCTTCACGTTCACTTACGAGAGTGAGATCTGATAGATATAATATTTTTGGTATAAAGATGCAAAGTAAAAAGTAAAAGCAAAGTAAAAGGCAAATCAAGATTAAAGTGATGGAGATTGATATGATGAGAATAGACCCGGGGGCCATAGGTTTCACTAGTGGCTTCTCTCAAGAGCATAAGTATTCTACGGTGGGTGAACAAATTACTGTTGAGCAATTGACAGAATTGAGCATAGTTATGAGAATATCTAGGCATGATCATGTATATAGGCATCACGTCCGTGACAAGTAGACTGAAACGATTCTGCATCTACTACTATTACTCCACTCATCGACCGCTATCCAGCATGCATCTAGAGTATTAAGTTAAAAACAGAGTAACGCCTTAAGCAAGATGACATGATGTAGAGAGATAAATTCATGCAATATGAAATAAACCCCATCTTGTTATCCTCGATGGCAACGATGCAATACGTGCCTTGCTGCCCCTTCTGTCACTCGGAAAGGACACCGCAAGATCGAACCCAAAGCTAAGCACTTCTCCCATGGAAAGAACTACCAATCTAGTTAGCCAAACCAAATGGATAATTCGAAGAGACTTGCAAAGATAACCAATCATACATAAAAGAATTCATAGAAGATTCAAATATTATTCATAGATAGACTTGATCATAAACCCACAATTCATCGGTCTCAACGAACACACCGCAAAAAGAAGATTACATCGAATAGATCTCCACAAGAGAGGGGGAGAACTTTGTATTGAGATCCAAAAAGAGAGAAGAAGCCATCTAGCTACTAACTATGGACCCGAAGGTCTGAGGTAAACTACTCACACTTCATCGGAGGGGCTAGGATGATGTAGAAGCCCTCCGTGATGACGGCCCTCTTTCGGCGGAGCTCCGGAACAGGCCCCAAGATGGGATCTCGTGGATATAGAAAGTTGCAGCGGTGGAATTAGCTTTTTGGCTCCTGTTCTGATCGTTTGGGGGTACGTATGTATATATAGGAGGAAGAAGTACGTCGGTGGAGCACCGAGGGGCCCGCGAGGTAGGGGGCGCGCCCGGGGGGGGGGGCGCCCCCCGCCCTCGTGACCTCCTCTTTGACTCCTTGGAGTAGGGTCCAAGTCTCCTGGATCACGTTCGGTGAGAAAATCACGTTCCCGAAGGTTTTATTCCGTTTGGACTCCATTTGATATTCTGTTTCTCCGAAACACTGAAATAGGTAAAAAACAACAATTCTGGGCTGGGCCTCCAGTTAATAGGTTAGTCCCAAAAATAATATAAAAGTCGAAAATAAAGCCCAATATAGTCCAAAACAGTAGATAATATAGCATGGAGCAATCAAAAATTATAGATACGTTGGAGACGTATCAGGCATCCCCAAGCTTAATTCCTGCCCGTCCTCGAGTAGGTAAATGATAAAAAGAGAATTTTTGATGCGGAGTGCTACTTGGCATAATTTCAATGCAAATCTTCTTAATTGTGATATGAATATTCAGATTCGAAAGATTTAATACAAAAGTTTATATTGACATAAAAATAATAATACTTCAAGCATACTAACAAAGCAATTATGTCTTCTCAAAATAACATGGCCAAAGAAAGTTATCCCTACAAAATCATATAGTCTGGCTATGCTCTATCTTCACCACACAAAGTATTTAAATCATGCACAACCCCGATGACAAGCCAAGCAATTGTTTCATACTCTAACTTTTTCAAAACTTTTTCAATCTTCACGCAATACATGAGCGTGAGCCATGGATTTAGCACTATAGGTGGAATAGAATGGTGGTTGTGGAGAAGACAAAAAGGTGGGGAAGATAGTCTCACATCAACTAGGAATATCAACGGGCTATGGAGATGCCCATCAATAGATATCAATGTGAGTGAGTAGGGATTGCCATGCAACGGATGCACTAGAGCTATAAATGTATGAAGGCTCAACAAAAGAAACTAGTGGGTGTGCATCCAACTTGCTTGCTCATGAAGACCTAGGGCAATTTGAGGAAGCCCATCATTGGAATATACAAGCCAAGTTCTATAATGTAAAGTTCCCACTAGCATAAGAAAGTGATAACATGAGAGACTCTCTACTATGAAGATCATGGTGCTACTTTGAAGCACAAGTGTGGTAAAAGGATAGTAGCATTGCCCATTTTTATTTATTTTATCTTTTGGGGGGCCTTCTTTTTTTTCTTTGGCCTTTATCTTTTTTTTGGGACAATGCTCTATTAAATGATGATCATCACACTTTTATTTATTTACAACTCAATGATTACAACTCGATTCTAAGACAAAGTATGACTCTATATGGATGCCTCCGGCGGTGTACCGGGATATGCAATGAATCAAGAGTGACAAGTATGAAGAAATTATGAACGGTGGCTTTGCCACAAATACTATGTCAACTACATGATCATGCTAAGCAATATGACAATGATGAATGTGTCATGATGAATTAGATGGTGGAAAGTTGCATGACAATATATCTCGGAATGGCTATGGAAATGCCATAATAGGTAGGTATGGTGGCTGTTTTGAGGAAGGTATATGGTAGGTCTATGATACCGGCGAATGGTGCGCAGTATTAGAGAGGCTAGCAAAAGTGGAAGGGTGAGAGTGCATATGATCCATGGACTCAACATTAGTCATAAAGAACTCATATACTTATTGCAAAAATCTAGAAGTTATCAAAGCAAAGTATTACACGCATGCTCCTAAGGGGATAGATTGGTAGGAAAAGACCATCGCTCGTCCCCGACCGCCACTCATAAGGAAGACAATCAATAAATAAATCATGCTCCGACTTCATCACATAACGGTTCACCATACGTGCATGCTACGGGAATCACAAACTTTAACACAAGTATTCTTTAAATTCACAACTACTCAACTAGCATAACTTTAATATTATCACCTCCATATCTCAAAACAATTATCAAGCTTCAATCTTTTCTTAGTATTCAACACACTCAAAAGAAAGTTTCACAAATCTTGAATACCAAGCATATTATTATTAAGCAAATTACCATGCTATTAAGAGACTCTCAAAATAATTTAAGTGAAGCATGAGAGATCAATAGTTTCTTAAAAAAATCCACCACCGCGCTCTAAAAGATCTAAGTGAAGCACATAGAGCAAAATTATAACGCTCAAAAGATATAAGTGAAGCACATAGAGCAAAACTACTTAGCTCAAAAGATATAAGTGAAGCACATAGAGCAAAACTACTTAGCTCAAAAGATATAAGTGAAGCACATAGAGTATTCTATCAAATTTTAATTCACGTATGGCTCTCTCAAAAGGTGTGTACAGCAAGGATGATTGTGGCATACTAAGACACAAAGACACAAATAATACAAGACGCTCCAAGCAAAACACATATCATGTTGGTGAATAAAAATATAGCTCCAAGTAAATTACCGATGGAAGTGGACGAAAGAGGGGATGCCTTCCGGGGCATCCCCAAGATTTGACTTTTTAGTGTCCTTGGATTATCTTGGGGGTTCCATGGGCATCCCCAAGCTTAGGCTCTTGCCACTCCTTGTTCCATAATCCATCACAAGAATTCACCCAAAACTTGAAAACTTCACAACACAAAACTCAAAATAGAAAACTCATGAGCTCCATTAGCGAAAGAAAAAAAAGACCACTTCAAGGTACTGTAATGAACTTATTATGTATTTATATTGGTGTTAAACCTACTGTATTCGAACTTCTCTATGGATTATAAACTATTTTACTAACCATAGATTCATCAAAATAAGCAAACAACACACGAAAAACAGAATCTGTCAAAAACAGAACAGTCTGTAGTAATCTGTAGCTAGCGTAAGATCTGGAACCCCAAAAATTATAAAATAAATTTCTGGACATGAGGAATTTATCTATTAATCATCTGCAAAAATAATTAACTAAATATCACTCTTCAAATAAAAATTACAGCAGTTCTCGTGAGCGCTAAAGTTTCTGTTTTTTACAGCAAGTTCAACAAGACTTTCCCCAAGTCTTCCCAACGGTTCTACTTGGCACAAACACTAATTAAACACAAAAACACAACCAAAACAGAGGCTAAATAATTTATTTATTACTAAGCAGGAGCAAAAATCAAGGAATAAAAATAAAATTGGGTTTCCTCTCAACAAGCGCTATCGTTTAACGCCCCTAACTAGGCATAAAAGCGAGGATAGATCTAAGTATTGCCATCTTTCGTAGGCAATCCATAAGTGGCTCTCATGATAGGTTCATATGGTAATTTTATTTTATTTCTTGGAAAGTGTTGTATGCCCTTTTTGAATGGAAATTGAAATCTAATATTCCCTTCCTTCATATCAATAATCGCACCAACCGTTCTAAGGAAAGGTCTACCAAGAATAATAGGGCTAGAAGGATTGCAATCTATATCAAGAACAATGAAATCTACGAGCACATAATTCCTATTTGCAACAATAAGAACATCATTAATCATTCCCATAGGTTTCTTAATAGTAGAATCCACAAGATGCAAGTTTACAGAGCAATCATCAAAATTACGGAAATCTAGCAAATCACATAAAGTTTTGGGAATAGTGGAGACACTAGCACCCAAATCACACAAAGCATAAAACTCATGATATTTAATTTTAATTTTAATAGTTGGTTCCCACTCATCATAGAGTTTTCTAGGGATAGAAACTTTCAACTCAAGTTTTTCTTCATAAGATTGCATCAAGGCATCAACAATATGTTCGGTGAAGGCTTTATTTTGACTATAAGCATGTGGAGAATTTAGTACGGATTGCAACAAGGAAATACAATCAATTAAAGAGCAACTTTCATAAATAAATTCCTTGAAATCCAATATAGTGGGTTTAGCAACATCTAGATTTTTATTTCTTTCAATCCCACTTTCATCAATTTCATCATAAAGATCTAAATACTCCGAATTTTTAGAACGCCTTCTAGGTAAAGAAAGGTCATATTCAGTTTCATCAAGATTCATATTGCAAAACAAAGATTTAATAGGGGACACATCAATAACTTTTAGATCTTCATCTTGATTTTCATAGGAATTGGAAGAACACGCTTTAATAAAGGCATCTTTGGAAGCACGCATCCTAGCGGTTCTTTCCTTGCACTCATCAATGGAAATTCTCATGGCTTTGAGAGACTCATTGATATCATGCTTATGAGGAATAGATCTAAGCTTTAAAGAGTCAATCTCAAGAGAAATTCTGTCAACGTTTCTAGCCAAATCATCAACTTTAAGCAATTTCTCTTCAAGCAAAGCATTAAAATTCTTTTGTGAATTCATAAACTCTTTAACACTATTCTCAAATTCAGAGGGCATCTTATTATAATTTCCATAAGAGTTGTTGTAGGAATTCCCATAATTATTAGAAGGATTACTAGGATATGGCCTAGGATTAAAATTTCCTCTATAAGCGTTGTTACCAAAATTATTCCTACCAACAAAATTCACATCCATAGATTCATTGTTATTCTCAATCAAAGTAGACAAAGGCATATCAATAGGATCAGAAGAAACACTCTTAGTAGCAAATAATTTCATAAGTTCATCCATCTTTCCACTCAAAAAATTGATTTCATCTATCGCATGCACTTTTTTATTAGAAGACCTTTCAGTATGCCATTGAGAATAATTAACCATAATATTATCTAGGAGTTTAGCAGCATCTCCTAAAGTGATTTTCATAAAATTGCCTCCTGCGGCCGAATCTAAAAAATTTCTAGAAGTAAAATTCAATCCAACATAAATTTTTTGTATAATCATCCACAAATTCAAACCATGAGTAGGGCAATTACGTATCATTAATTTCATTCTCTCCCAAGCTTGTGCAACATGTTCATGATCAAGTTGCTTAAAATTCATAATACCGTTTCTAAGAGAGATGATCTTAGCGGGAGGGAAATACTTAGAGATAAAAGCATCTTTGCACTTGTTCCAAGAATCAATACTATTCTTAGGCAAAGACGAAAACCAAGCTTTAGCACGATCTCTAAGCGAAAAAGGAAATAGCTTCAATTTAACGACATCATTATCGACATCTTTTTTCTTTTGCATATCACATAAATCAACGAAGCTATTCAGATGAGTAGCGGCATCTTCGCTAGAAAGGCCGGTGAATTGATCTTTCATAACAAGATTCAACAAAGCAGCATTGATTTCACAAAATTCGGTATTAGCAAGAGGAGCAATCAAAGTGCTAAGGAAATCATTATTATTGGTATTGGTGAAGTCACACAATTTGGTAGTATCTTGAGCCATCGCGACAAACAAGCAAACTAACACACGAGCAAACAAAAAGGCAAGCATGCAAAAGAGGCAAATAGAGATGGAGGATAGAGAGAGAGGGCGAATAAAACGGCAAGGGTGAAGTGGGGGAGAGGAAAACAAGAGGCAAATGAAAAATAATGTAATGCGAGAGATAGGGATTGTGATGGGTACTTGGTATGTTGACTTTTTGCGTAGACTCCCCGGCAACGGCGCTAGAAATCCTTCTTGCTACGTCTTGAGCTTGCGTTGGTTTTCCCCGAAGAGGAAGGGATGATGCAGCAGAGTAGCGTAAGTATTTCTCTTAGTTTTTGAGAACCAAAGTATCAATCCAGTAGGAGGCCACGCTCAAGTCCCTCGTACCTGCACAAAACGATAGCTACTCACAACCAACGCGATTAGGGGTTGTCAATCCCTTCACGGTCACTTACGAGAGTGAGATCTGATAGATATAATATTTTTGGTATAAAGATGCAAAGTAAAAAGTAAAAGCAAAGTAAAAGGCAAATCAAGATTAAAGTGATGGAGATTGATATGATGAGAATAGACCCGGGGGCCATAGGTTTCACTAGTGGCTTCTCTCAAGAGCATAAGTATTCTACAGTGGGTGAACAAATTACTATTGAGCAATTGACAGAATTGAGCATAGTTATGAGAATATCTAGGCATGATCATGTATATAGGCATCACGTCCGTGACAAGTAGACCGAAACGATTCTGCATCTACTACTATTACTCCACTCATCGACCACTATCCAGCATGCATCTAGAGTATTAAGTTAAAAACAGAGTAACGCCTTAAGCAAGATGACATGATGTAGAGAGATAAATTCATGCAATATGAAATAAACCCCATCTTGTTATCCTCGATGGCAATGATGCAATACGTGCCTTGGTGCCCCTTCTGTCACTGGGAAAGGACACCGCAAGATCGAACCCAAAGCTAAGCACTTCTCCCATGGCAAGAACTACCAATCTAGTTGGCCAAACCAAACGGATAATTCGAAGAGACTTGCAAAGATAACCAATCATACATAAAAGAATTCATAGAAGATTCAAATATTATTCATAGATAGACTTGATCATAAACCCATAATTCATCGGTCTCAACAAACACACCGCAAAAAGAAGATTATATCGAATAGATCTCCACAAGAGAGGGGGAGAACTTTGTATTGAGATCCAAAAAGAGAGAAGAAGCCATCTAGCTACTAACTATGGACCCGAAGGTCTGAGGTAAACTACTCACACTTCATCGGAGGGGCTAGGATGATGTAGAAGCCCTTCGTGATGACGGCCCTCTTTCAGCGGAGCTCCGGAACAGGCCCCAAGATGGGATCTCGTGGATATAGAAAGTTGCGGCGGTGGAATTAGCTTTTTGGCTCCTGTTCTGATCGTTTGAGGGTACGTATGTATATATAGGAGGAAGAAGTACGTCGGTGGAGCACCGAGGGGCCCACGAGGTAGGGGTGCGCCCTGGGGGGGCGCCCCCCACCCTCGTGACCTCCTCTTTGACTCCTTGGAGTAGGGTCCAAGTCTCCCGGATCACGTTCAGTGAGAAAATCACGTTCCCGAAGGTTTTATTCCGTTTGGACTCTGTTTGATATTCTGTTTCTCCGAAACACTGAAATAGGCAAAAAACAGCAATTCTGGGCTAGGCCTCCGATTAATAGGTTAGTCTCAAAAATAATATAAAAGTGAAAAATAAGCCCAATATAGTCCAGAACAGTAGATAATATAGCATGAAGCAATCAAAAATTATAGATACGTTGGAGACGTATCAGGAGGCGGGGCGTGGATGGTTGTGTGTCTTCACACTTCAGGATACACTTTTCCGTCCACGTGCCTTACAGCATGTACACATTTCTCCGAGGTACACCATTAGCTTGTCAGGTGAACATGTTTGATTGGAACGCTTGTCGCATTTGCGATATGTTTGCTAGGCCATGTGCATTTTGTTGCCGAAGAATCATGCCAAGCTTCTGTGCTGACTGAAGAGTTTAGTACAAACAAGGAAAAATCAAGTGGTGAGTGTGTGGGCTTGCTGCTAACAAATTGGCACCAGGTTTTGTTGACAAAACAGAATTATCTGTCACAAAACGGAAAAAAGTTCGATCGGAATGCTTACTATGCTAGGGTACCGCGAGCGTATATAATTTGAAAATTCCTGCGGGCCATTCTTGGTGTAAGTAGATCGTAGCATTGGTGAGCATGGAGTGCTTGCTCTTTTTGGGGCTATAGCTGGCTTAGCGATTTTTTTCTTTTGCCGGATCATTTCCATGTGCCTCGAGCCCCCCCTCCCGCAGACGTACCGCTCGTGACCTATTTTTTGAAAACATGATAGCTCCTTCAGGGTTAAGATGAACACAAATTGTTGTGTTGAGTGTGTGTGCCGCTGGGAAAGTGTAGACTAGGCGAAATTCAAAATTACCTTGCCACCGTTGAAAGTGACTTCTCCACCGGGGAAGTTAACCGTGATTTGCTCGAGCATCTTTTTCATCGACTCATAGTCATACAAGCCTATTCTTGGTGTTACTCCTTGGGGCTTGTTTAGTACACCCAGCTCTAACATGTCGAGAACAAAAACCTGTTTTGCAGCCAATGAGGGTGGTCAGAAAAGACCCATGAGCAAAAATGCATGAAAAAAATGTTTACTTCATATATAAAGTATTTTTGTTTCGGTTATAAAAAACCGTGCCTGCAGGAACATATGACATCCGACTATGTGTATAGTTTGATTCCGCTTTGAAACATCGGTTTTGAACTTCCTCACCGCTTGTAACAGATGCTTCCATACATAAGCACCCCCCAATTCCAATCTTTGATCTTGCTGACATCGTTGAGTGCAGCCCAGAAATCTACTGATATGTAATCATGTTTGGCGGTCGGCGCGAGCACGTGTCCAATGATGAAAATCACGAAGGCAATTTTGAAACAATCCTTCTTTGTTTCTGTTGATTCTTCTAATATGGGTGCAAGCAAGAATGATTCAGCGGCTTTTAGGCTGTGTGTGTGCCTTTCTCGCTAAATGATGCTGCTACACGCGTGTACTTAATACAAGCTTCAGATGGCTCAACGCCTTCCCCTTTAATGGTTAGATTGCCACATGGGATGCCAAAGACATAGTTCATATCCCTGTCAACCAAATCCAACACACCCTGTGCCTCCAGATTCAAGGAGCAGGAATCTAAATCAACTCTATCCATCAAAAAAGCACTATATTTCAAGTTAATCTTCTGCCATGACTTCAACTCTAGCATTCCTCCAAAACCGGTTTCCCTAACTAACTGCCGCTTGAATTCATTAAATTGTGCTATTACTGAACCAGCCTTGAGCAGTGATAACCTAGAGGTGAAACATGGTGTGCCAGCTACTCCGGTTGAACAGCCTGAACCATCACCATCGCTATTCCAATCTTCAGGAGATTGCTCACTGTTTTCTACCCGATTGATAACCATCGCAGCTTGTACTCCACTAAAAAGCCCTGACATTTTATCCGTCCCCGCCTAAAAATGCTGCCCATGAGACATATAGGGCGACTTAGATTGGGGACGAATACAAGCAAAACAAGTGCAAAGAACGGCCATGCCGACGGCGAGAAAACTGAGATGTTAGGGGATTGGCGCTCGATACCTCTTCCTGTGGTCCGGATCCCCACCGGCTAGCCTCGCTCCCCGCCGACTGTCCTCGCCCAGCACCGGAGGATGAGGGGGCTCGCCGTGGTAGGGAAACTCGGGCGGCGAGGAACATGCTGCCGCACCTGGTTCTGTGGGAGCCGAGCTCCTTCCGATGAGAAGAACAGAGGGACACAGAGCTGCGTTAGGTCGGGTGGAGGTAGATGACAACAGGGTGGGGGTGATGTGAGGGGATAGTAATTTTCCAGACGTGACACGACTGGAAAGGTGGGACACATAGCACGGCGGGTAGTTGTACCACAGCTCCGATAATCTCTGCTGCACCCAATGCTAATTAGGGACAGTTTAAATTATCGTGCATGTGTACCATGGTTTAGTGCGTGGTTACCTGACTACTTAGAACAGTTCAACAATGAACACGAAATTAAGTTGCTGAAATCTGCTAAATGATGCTATGACACATGAAAAACACGATAGATTCATTATACAACCCTCTGAAAACACCATCGTCAAGACATCAAAAATGTGAAAAACTTCATTAACAATGATTAATTAGGGGCTCTCGAAACACTCCTGGGTGATTCCGCTGGTCAGGGATGTGCCACGATTACACTTCTGCCTCCATTTGCTCTCATCTGGCCAGGACTTGACCACGAGGGCCATGACCGTGTGGTACACATCTGTGAAAGTGTGGAGCATCATTGTGAAAGTCAAGACTTGTGCGTACATGTCAGACGGGCTGTAAGAGCCCCTAGGTGCTTTGCATGTGGGTGGGCCAGCGCTGGGCGAATACAAGCCAAAAATAAATCGAATACACCCTCTATACACTGGCAGCGGGAATCTAGATGGTGGCGCGACGGCAGGGATAGCGGCCTGCCTGTAGCGCGTCCACCAAACGCATTTTTCACCTAAGTTAGACCTTTATAGTTTTTGTACTTTCTTTTTAGTGTACTTATGGTTTAGTGTTGTGGGTACTGAATTGTAATTTCATACAGCGTAAGGTTTTTAAAATTGGTGTCACGGTGGTGTGTGGATGTAGCATGAGTGGCCTGACCCTTCCTGGTTTTGTAGTACTGATGTCATATATATGTTTGAACTGAGTTTTGTTTGGGATTGAGATTATTTACGACGAAATTGTTAGGTGAGCTCTAGTCAGACTTTATATAAATAAGAAATTTAGTAGAATTGACAAACAATATTTATTTGAACTTCTTGCATTTTAGTAGTTGAATTTGAAAGTAATATTTAAATAGCTGGTTTAAATTATGTACATTTAACAGATAGCCTATTAAGTTCTCCGCTTTTTAAAGTTTCGTTGTTTTGCTATCGTATATTTTTCCTTTTTTATCATCCATGGTGCAGAGCTAAAATTATTTTTATTTTTGGATTTAAAATTATTGCCTGGGAACACGTATTTGAACGTTTCTATATTCAGTTTTCAAACATTTTTGTTGTAGTTTATATTTCTTTGCCCCGCGCTCTACTTTATTCAACATGCCTTATGGGTGGGTGACAGTGTCTTAGACTAGGGGGTACTCACCATGCCGTCTTCCGACCAGCTAGATCGGGCTGAGGACCCCTGTCGATGTCAAAACCGACGAATCTCGGGTAGGGGGTCCCGAACTGTGCGTCTAAGGTTGATGGTAATAGGAGACATGGAAAACGATGTTTACCCAGGTTCGGGCCCTCTCGATGGAGGTAAAACCCTACGTCCTGCTAGATTAATATTGATGAGTATGGGGTTACAAGAGTTGATCTACCACAAGATCGTAATGGCTAAAACCCTAGAAGTCCAGCCTATCTCATTATGATTGTCTAGTCCCTCTACGGACCAACCCCTCTGGTTTATATAGAAACCGGAGGGGACTAGGGTCGTACAAAGTCGATTACATAGAAAGGAAATTATACATCCGGCCGCCTAGCTTGTCATCCACGCAAAGGAGAGTCCTATCCGGACACGAGAGAAAGCCTCTATATTGTATCTTCATGGCCCAATAGTCCGGCCCATATCAACAGTCTGGACGCCCGAGGACCCCCTTGTCCAGGACTCCCTTAGTAGCCCCTGAACCTGGCTTCAATGACGAGGTGTTCGACGTGCAAATTGTCTTCAGCATTGCAAGGCGGGTTCCTTCTCCGAATACTCCGACGAATATAGTCTTCGAACAACGAACGTGTCCGGATCTACAAAACAAGTACCACACACCCCTGCAGAGAGTATAATATTTCATGAGTCCCATCTGCTGACAACTTTTTGTAACGTGATATCACATCCCTGCCCGATTATTATTTCGAACCATTTTTCGGCCTGCCGCTTCATATTTTGAGATACGGTTTTATTGGCACGTCTTGTAATAGCAGAGATCGTGTCCCCTTATTGCGGGACCCTCATAAATACGGGTATGGGTAATCCAACCGTGCCGCCTGCACGCCCCCTAGGGAATAGGCGAGTTTCATGGCAAGTGAGGAGGCGTTTTGATATTCACCGTCTTTATATGGAGATAAGGAGTCATCTCTTCCACCCACGCCTTCTCTCCTTCCGCCTACCCACTCTCAAGCTCCAGCGCCCAAGTTCTCATCCTTCCTCCCCCAAGAAAGCACTCCAACCATGACTGGAGCGCAGGGCAAGTGGATGGCCTCCACCGTCAAGGAGAAGGACATCACCCAACTTCGGGAGGCCGGATATTTGTCCAGGGAGATCTCCCATCAGATTCCTGCTAAGGGACAGATCGTCCCCACTCCGGAACCCCATGAGAGGGTCGTGTTCGTCCCTCATTTCGTCCGCGGGATGGGATTTCCTCCACCCATTCGTTCGCGGACTCATGTTCTACTATGGGCTGGATTTCCATGATCTGGCCCCCAATTCCTTCCTCAACATCTCGGCGTTTATCGTCGTGTGTGAGGCCTTCCTCCGCGTCCCTCCCCACTTCGGACTGTGGCTGAGGACCTTTAATGTGAAGCCAAAGGTGGTGGGCGGTGAACACGCAGAATGTGGATGCGCCATGGTGAGCAAAATGTCCAACGTCCTGTGGCCCAAATGCACCTTCATGGAGACCGTCAAGGGGTGGCAGAAGCTGTGGTTCTATGTCACTAAGCCCCGCGACGCTGCCTGGGCCACGGCTCCCGAATTCAAGACTGGGGCCCCAATGCGGCTTACCTCCTCGCAGGAGAAGGGCCTGGATTGGCCTTCGTCGGATGTGTTGACTACGCTTCAGACGCGCATCAGGAGCATGATGGACAAGAATGTCAAGCTCGTCGATGTGATTCAGGTGATGCTAATTCTCCAGATCCTTCCATGCTAGAACCGGGCTTGCCATCTATGGGAGTTCAATCCGGCCAAGCACAAGACCCTGCGACACTTCTTCGGAACTATGCACAAGGATATCTGGAAGGTGCTCTTCAAGGCCAACGAGACGTAGCCGGAGACAACCGAGGACTGCGAACACGATCTGGCCCATTCCGCCAGTTCGGTAAGTATTCCATGCTTCAAGGTGTATCTCTTTATGGCTTGCTCAAGGAGGATGTCCCAACTTCCCTATTTTGCCTTTTCAGGGTTGGAAGAAGAAGGCAGAGCGGATTCGGTGTTCGGCTCCGCTGCCCGAGGAACCAGCCATCCCACTTTTGACAACGATGCTGGTTCCGACGCCCTACGTGGCACCAAAGAAGATGGCAAAAAAGAAGGCCAAGGGGACCAGAGGAGGCCTCCGTCCCAAGAGTACTTCGGACGTGGCGTCCGAAGATGCCGAAAATCACTCCGCCGCCGAAGACGACGAGGAGGAGGAAGAGGAGGAAGAAAGCAACTTCCCCCTCCCCGAGCGGGGGGGGGGGGGGGGGGGGGAAGAGGGCGGCCTCCACAGATCTGGAGGCGGAGGCGTCCAAGAAGGGAAAGGCTTCCCTCGCGGATAGCTCTCCGTGGGTCATCGATAGCAGCCCAGAGCGGCGCCCTCGAAACAAGCCCCTGGCCGAATCGTGAGTATCCGGAGATCCTGAAGTATTCATACATCCTCCTCTTTCACCTCATAATTCTAACATGTTGAATCATGTATTTGCAGTCCAACTCATTCCCCCCTCGAGCGATCCTCGTCTACGGGGAACTCGCTGGATCCAAATGTGATGGACAACGGCTCCCTCCCAATGGCCTCCTCTCCCAAGGCTACGGACGAGCCGAGGTGTTGTCCCGAAGGACCCCCGGCCAGGGAGAGAAGCAGGAGGTCGTCAAGACAACGCCAGAGGGCGAGACCTCGGCCGCCGAACACATGGGGGAGCAAATCCCCATGGAGACCAACGATGGGGGCTATGTCCAATTCGGCCCCCAGCCGGATGCAGTCCCGGAGACATACGACTCCGGAATCCGGCCAGCAGCCTCCTTCATTGGAAGGAGGTGTGTCCATTCCACCGGTGACCTCTGTCCAACCAGAGGCGCTAGATACTCTACTAGAGGCGCTGCGAAGCGCTTCCATCATTGAGGAACACCGTACCCTCATGGGTGCGGTGATTGAGAAGATTCAGTCCACGAAGAGAGGACTGACCGAAGCCCGTGTGAGCCTTCTAACAGGCTTTGAGGTAAGCGCTGCATTTATGTGAAAAGAAAGTTATAGCATATACAGTAGCCCCTGAGACTTTGTCCGGTGTTCGGGAAGAAAAGCCGAACAGAGGATCAAATAGCCATCCGCAGGAAACTAACCATACATGTCTTTGTGAGTGAGCAGGCGTCGCTGCTGGCCGCGACTTCTCATGCTGCCGAAGTCTCCGAACTGAAGCGGAAGCTGGAACGAACCGAGGAAGAGCTCGGCTGTGCGAAAAACCAGCTGGAGAATACCCAAGGTATGTGATGATATTGTGTATGTCCAGAAGGGATGATTAATGTGGGCTGATCACAATGCCATGACATTTATTAGGGGCGGCGACTAAGGTAGAGGCCCTCAAAAAGGCACTGACCGAGGCCGAGGAGAGAGCGGTAAATGAAAAGGCCGCCCGAGAGAAACATGAGGCCAGGGTTGGTGAGGTCCAGCAGGAGCTCCAGGACGCAATAAAGAAATGTGAATCCTTGGAGCGCCAAAATGCGGACCAAGAGTCCGAACTCGCTAAGGCCCACCAAAGCACACAAGAGGCCCGAGCTGAAGCCCAAGGCGCCCTCCAGGAGATCTAGGAGGCCAAGAAGATCGCGGCGGGTAAGGCTTTCATTATGCAAAGCAAGTATGTGAGCCCGAGGTATCTCTTACTAACTCTGATTTGGAGTTCTCCAGGGGTGTTTGCGGATTTGCCGCGCAGTGTTTCTGACGCTGCGGAATTCTTCTGGGCCGAAGAGGGGAGCTCAACGGAGAAGCTATTCTAGTCGCAATACCTTGCACCAGAACATCCGGTGCCCTTTAGCGACCAGCTAAAACAGTTGGCCGAGCTGCATAGGGTGGCCAAACTAGCCATGAAGGATTT
The DNA here is from genome assembly GCF_003073215.2 of Triticum urartu. Lineage (NCBI taxonomy): Eukaryota > Viridiplantae > Streptophyta > Magnoliopsida > Poales > Poaceae > Triticum > Triticum urartu. Next base: position 513,187,570 of record NC_053028.1, on the reverse strand, counting down.
AATAATCTGGCTGTGGCCTGCAGAAGCTATACCCGACAGCTACTTTGGCCTCGTGAAGCGGCTGGTCAATGCCTGCCCGCGGCTTGATGCCATCAAGCGGTCAGTCTGCATAGAAGGTGCGCGGATGGCTTTTGCCCGCGTCAAGATACAATGGGCGAAGATGGATGCTGTCAAGCTTGCGACCGAAGGACCGCCTGCGGGCAAGGAGCACCGCACGCTCGAGCGGTATTTTGAAGATTTACTGAAGGGATCCCGTATTGTGGTGGAGCAATGTGCTAAGGACATAATTTTCTAATGAATACATTCATGTAATCCCACCCTGTATGATAAAAACAAGGCTTGATATGTAATACAATGCTTTGCTGTTTTTTAGTTAAAATTTTTACCTCCTGAGCGGCCGTTTTTATCAAAACTAAGAGTTGGCCAGTCATTGGCTTCAGCCCCCACATAGGTAGTACGGGGGTGTTCGGGATGAATCTAAACACTCTTTATCCAAGATTTTGGTCCTTAAAGGAGGTGTTTAACACAATGAACCAGACAATTGGACTATGTGGCTTTATTACCCTCACTTAGCCATAGGAGTTTGATAATGAAAATATAGGCGCAACCCCTATGTCCAGACTAGGGTGTTGTAAACACTTGATCGGATGAGAACCAATTCGTCACGTAATGCGGGAAAAATCGCTAAAGATTTGAAACCTCCGAAGAGCTGAACGGCTCACGCCGCATCATGACAGTCAGTTTTCGGCTTTCTCTACTGAGGTGCTCATCCGGATAAACCGGGACACAATCGCAGTAGTTCTCCCTTTACTACCTTAGCTGATATTGCGGAACGTAAGGTAGTAAGCACAGGAGCCGGGCAACCCAACTATTGACCAAAGACATGATTCGGAGCCAATGCATATAATGCTAAATTTGGGGTGCCGAACTATACTGTAAAAGTGTTCGGACTTGTTGCCATAGTGTGGGGTGCAATAAAGCCCCTGGCGGATTACGGCGTACCAAGGTGTACGGATGCAGATTAAAATAGAAAAAATGAAAATAAAGAAAAAGAAGGTGCCACGTATGTTGAGCCACAAACTGTTCCATTGCAATTTCAATTAATACGTTAGAGCGTACGTGAACAAAAAATTACAAGAAATGACAGTGGCTATTTGACATGCCAAGACCAAGGAGGAGCTGCGTACGGGTCCTGAAAATAGGTAGAGTGATCGCCAAGAGGGACATCTAGAGATTCCCCCACACGTCTGTGCTACTTGCCACCTTGGTGTGTCCGTTCTTTGAAAGGACCGATTATGAAGCCGGCGAGAGGGACCTGCGGAAAGGAAACCTGAGGAGGGAAAAAAGAAAAAGTGAAAGTATGCGTGTCCAAGGGTGGTTGAGCCTTATTATGGATCACAATCTAGTTATGCCTCTGTCTATGCCCATGGTATTTTGAGTGCGTAGTTATGTACGTGCGGCGCGGACGCCGCCACTTGGTGTGGTTTGGGACGGAGGCCGAATTGCTAGTTGAGCTCTTGACAAGCTGGGTTGTCCTGGAGCATGGTAGTTCAGACTCGTTTGACAGTGTCCGGGAGTACGGCTGCCAAATTAAGGTTCTGTTTGCGGAGGCCGCTCTGTAGTTCTGCTGCCAGGGCAGTGGTGTGCTCCTCGATACGGAGGGAGCGCTCCGTATTTCCATTGACTGTTACGACACCGCGTGGACCGGGCATCTTGAGCTTGAGATAAGCATAGTGCAGCACCACATTGAATCAGGCAAACGCAGTTCGTCCGAGCAGTGCATGATAGCCACTGCGGAAGGGGACTATATCGAAGATTAACTCCTTGCTTTGGAAGTTGTCCGGAGATCCGAAGACGACCTCCAATGTGATTGAGCACGAGCAGTGGGCCTCTACCCCTCGTATAACTCCTTTAAAGGTGGTGTTGATGGGATTGATCCTTGATGGGTCGATGCCCATTTTGCGCATTGTATCCTGGTAAAGCAGGTTGAGGCTGTTGCCGCCGTCCATGAGGACTCGTGTGAGATGAAATACATCCATTATTGGATCGAGGACCAGTGCGGCTGACCCGCCATGACAGATACTGGTCGGATGATCCCTACGATCGAAAGTGATCGGGCATGACGACCATGGGTTGAATTTTGGGGCGACTGGCTCTATCGCATAGACGTCCCTGAGAACGCATTTACTTCTTCTGTCCCCCTGTGTTTGGTGGACAGGGCTCCTCCTCGTCGTTCTCGCTTTGCAACCCATTCTATTTGTCTTCGACATTTAACTTGCCGGCCTGTTTGAAGACCCAATAACTCCTGTGGGTATGATTGGCTGGTTTATCAGGGGTGCCGTGGATCTGACATGGGTAATCGAGTATGCGGTCCAGGCTGGAAGGGCCCTGATTATTTCATTTATACGACTTCTTCCGCTGACCAGACTTGGAGCCACTGAATCCGGCATTGACCGCCGTGTCCTCGGTATTATCACCGTTGCCTCATCGTCTATGTTCGTTGTGTCGGGGCTTGCCGTTGCTGTTTCTGGCTTCCGAAGTGCCAGGTTCGCTTGTATTGTTATTACTACGGGCTAGCCAACTATCTTCGCCCGCACAAAAGCGGGTCATGAGTGCCGTGAGGGCTGCCATAGACTTCGGCTTTTCTTGGCCAAGGTGTCGAGCGAGCCATTCGTCCCGTATGTTATGTTTAAATGCCGCTAGGGCTTTGGCGTTCAGATAGTCGACGATCTGGTTCTTTTTGGTTAAGAATCTAGTCCAGAATTTCCTGGCTGTTGGATTATGTGACTTAAGTCGTCGGCATCCGAAGGTCGAACATATGTACCTTGGAAGTTGTTAAGGAAGGCTTCTTCCAAGTCCTCCCAGCTGCCAATAGAGTTTCCAGGTAGGCTGTTCAGCCAGTGTCAGGCTGGCCCCTTGAGTTTTAGGGGTAGGTATTTGATGGCATGAAGATCATCGCCACGCGCCATGTGAATATGGAGGATAAAGTCTTCAATCCATACCGTAGGATATGTTGTTCCATCATATGATTCGATATTGACGGGTTTGAACCCTTCTGGGAATTCATGTTCCAGTACTTCATCAGTGAAGTAGAGGGGGTGTGCGACGCCTCTATGTCGGGCCAGGTTGCGACGTACTTCGGATGGAGTCCGTCTGCGATTTTCGGCTCGGACGTAACTATACTTGCCATGTTCGGCTCGATAGCCATCATCGCGCGTCGGGGCATGCCCCCATGATACATAGATCGATCTGGCCGGACCTGCTTTATTCTTCAGGCCCTGCCAGAGATCATATGTGTATCTCTGAACAGTTTTGTCTTTATGGTGAGGTGGTATGGGCTCGTGTTCGGCTTGGGTTGTTGATTTGTCCCGACCACGTGGTAGTCGGTCAGTCGCATTGTGTGCTGATGGCACGGGCTCCAATGCCTCGTCATCGAATTGAGGTAATAATTTGCGCTTCGGGTAACTTTTGAGTGGTCGCTTGAGGCCCTATTCCTTGGCTTCCAGGACGTTAGCCCATCTGTCATTGAGGAGGTCTTGATCAGCTTGAAGCTGTTGCTGCTTCTTTTTCAGGCTCCTTGTAGTGGCTATTACCTGGCGCTTGAAGCACTCCTGCTCGAGAGGTTCCTTAGGCACAATAAAATCCTCGGTGCCGAGGCTCGCCTCATCCTCGGAGAGCGGAAGATAATTAATGTCCTTGGAATCTTCGTGCATGGCCTATTCACCAGGGCTAACTTGCCCGTCTTCCCATTCATTTTGTTCGACAGTTGCCTCAATGGGGTCTTCATTATCCTTGGCACCGTCCGGAGTGTTATCTTCTCCTGTGCCGGTGTTGTTGTCCTTGCTGCGGCGTGACTTAGAGCAGCGCCGCAGATGCCAGTGCTTTGGTTGTACCTCAGGAGGTTTATCCTCAACTGGATCTTCCTTGTCATCGCCGCTATTCTCTTTTGGTGCATCCACCATGTATACGTCATACGAGGAAGTGGCCGTCCAGCATCCGGTAAACGGTGGGTTTTGGGCCTCTTCTTCTCCGGCATCATCGTCCATACCATCGATGTCGTCGGAGCCGTAATCGAGCATGTCAGTTAAGTCTTCGATAGTGGCTATTAAGTGGGCGGGTGTGGGAAGCGAAATTCGTCATCATCCTCCAGTTTGAACCGGATATAATTCGGTCGTGAGCCCCCCACTAAGGAGAGTGTTTTTAATGAGTTTGGAAGATGTCCATGGATCTGAATTCGACGATCGACGCCCGGTTAAGCTTGTCGTGAGAGGACGCACATGCTCCGAAACCTGTAGCCCGAAGCGTGTCCGAGGTTTTGGCAACACAGATCTTACTTGAGGTTGGGTTTGTGTGCGACTCAATTGCCGCTGAGTCTGTAGCCTCCGTGGCGGAGTTGAGCCTCTTGTCCTCGGATGGCGTGACCTGCTCTAGATCTAGAGCCGAAGCAGTTGTAGGTTCTATCTCCTGGGTGTAGTTCGATGACAGATTTAGGCCATGTTCATCGTGGTGACAGGGAGCGGCTACTGCCGCAGTCTTGAACCCGTCGAAGATCAAGTCTCCGCGGATGTCCATGACGGTTCACTTATGGGCCACTTCGAGCAGTCCATGCCGCATACAAGGAGGATACACAAGACAAGGACTCCTCTAAACCCTAGGCCTCTGGTGAGTTATATAAACTGAGGCCAGGCTAGTCAATATAACATCTGACATTCATTACTATAATCTCATGGTAGATACCTATACTATGTACTATCCTCGTATCAATACAATCAAAAGTAGGACGTAGGGTATTATCTCTTCAAGAGAGCCCGAACCTGGGTAAAATCCTGTGTCCATGTTACCATTGCTCCAAGATGCCTAGCTTAGGACCCCCACTATGAGATATGCCGGATATAGAACCGACATTGGTGCTTTCATGAAGAGCCTGCAGACAGTCACCATGGTGCGATGGGAATTCAGATCGTCTCCGGCGTGATCTACGCATCAGAGCCAAGCTTTATAGTCGATGTCAGCATCTTTGTCATCGGCTTGACTGGTCACCTCGGCTGGACTCAAGACCGTGCTCCACATCAGATCATCAAGATCAGACGGGTACTTTCATCATCATCAGCTCAAATCTCAACCGAGACCATGGAAAAGTCGTCCATGGAGCCTGGGGGCTCATCGTCAACATTGCCCTCGTGCGATCGCACAGTTTTTTTGTACAACAGACTTGTTTTCACTGCCACCGTCTCCTTGGGAGTCGATTTGACGAACCCTTTGGTGGAATTGTGCGGAATTGAGTATACAACAACCCTGTAAAATTTCGTCGCCTTCCGATGGAGAAATCCCCGGCGATCTATGATATACCAGAGTCTTGTCGAGTCTGGACGGGAATCTGGACAAGTTTAGGGCATGGTCTGTAGAGCCTAGCTCGGAGGTTATTTGGAATATCCAACCGTTCATTTTCTGCGGAATTTCGATATCTACCTCCTCTCAAAATTTCAGCTCGATCCAACCGTTCAAACTCCGGAAACCTTCCGATTAGTGCATCACTTTTTGGATCTATTTTCTGCGCGAATATGAATCCGACCTGAGTTCATCTTTCTTCATGAATGGGATATTGGACAACCTTTTTGGAAGAATCTCTCCTTAGGGTATTGTGTTTTGGTTCCGAACACATGCTCACAAATTTTGCTCCTTTTTGAAGCTCGGCAAGCCGAACAAGAGTTCAACATCGCGAAGGCTAAATCATCACCAACACCATCGCCCCACGGATTGCACGGGTCAGGCGCGCCGACATCACCGCTCGTTCACTTCATCAATCCGGCATTGACCGCGCCACAAGTTATGACCAGCGTCGGCATGGCCGAGCCGTAGGTTCTTCAAACCAATGTCTGCCACGCCAAACCGCTACAACACCTCGGCTGGCACGGCGGCTGCAACGTCACCTTATCGACCTGCTCCGTCACCTCGGCTGGACCGGGAGCTTCGCCATCTCTTCATCAACCTAATCCGGAGACTTCGGCGTCACCAGCCGACCAGCTTCGTCACGTTAGCTGGACCGGGGGCATCGCTTCGCCGCGTCCCGGCCGAGCACGTGCACACAACATCAAGCTAGCACTGGCACTAGTACTGTTACTAGATGTAAATCCATGAACACACACGTGTGTCTCTTTGGATTGCTACAATAAATAAACCAGGTGCTATTATTCCTACTATTTTTTTGCTTGCATGGGCTTATTTTTTCTGAGGAATATTACTCTGGTTTGTTCCATCCTTTGTACACAGGACTGGCAAATGTTGGCCGCATTAACGATGGCTGCGCGATGATTCGGTCAGTTTCCCGTCCACAATTCGGCGAATGCCACATCGGGAACTAGGAATGCCCTGTGAATTCAGGCTTTGCTAGACCGACGCCCTGCATCGACATTGGCTTCGACGCCATGCCACATCTCTTTAAAAATTAATTTGCATAAATTAATTATGCGAGGATTTTTTGATATATTTATATTTTTTTACTGCACTATTTTACACGTGTAGGTAATCGACTTCGACTGCGTCACGCGGTCACTTCGGCAAGCCGACATCATCGTCCCAATCGGCATAAATCGGCTCGCGTGATCACCTTGTTGGTCGAATTGCCATACTGACATGTTCGGTTGCCTCGGGGATGTCGACATCACTGAGAGAGCTCTACCTCATCGAGTGTTCGGCACACGGGCCATATTTGTTTTATTACTCGCTTGGCATAAATTATTAATTATGCAACGAGTTTTTTTAATTTACTATTATTACTATTATCTTCGGCTTGCTCTATTTTCTGTGCACAGGTACATGATCCGGGTTGGGCAGCACTCTCACCTTGGTGTACCGACGTATCATGCCACCTCGACTGGACCGGTGGCTTCGTCATCACTTCATTAACTCACGCCGGGGACTTCGGCGTCATACTGCCGGCCTGCTCCGTCGCCTCAATCGGACTGGGGGTTCCACCTTGCCACATTGGTCGTGCTATGCCACCACTTTGGAATGCCGAGCTCTTTGCTCCGCCACCTCGGGACCGGCTTGGGGGCTGGGACCTCGTCCCGCTGTAAGCTCGGGCCGCGCATCGACACCGAGCACGTTAACCAGCTAAGTCGCTTCCGTGCTCAATTTTTTTAATTCTCGTTCGGTTCGACCAAACTTTATGTTTATGTTAAACAAAAAACTTAGTTTGTTAAAAACATTATTTGTTAAAAAAACTTCCTTTACCCAAGTTAATTGGGGGCTCTTAAATTTGTACGAGCCATTCTATAATAATTGGTTTCTTCCTAGTCGTTGCAAAGTCTTTTTCTACCACTTCTTTCTCGACTCGAGTGTGTGGTTAATAGCCGGATAGCCTATTTTCTCTTTAATGCCGCTCGATTTTAGTTCTCTAAACTGGCCTAATGAGCAGTACTCCGCCTTCGGGATAGGAGGTTGCAGCCATGGGCTGACCCGCTTGAAGTCTTGAGATCGGATGTGTCATATTAATGCAGGACACAAGAACAAAAATAAGACCAATTTTCGAATTGACACCAGATGACTTGATTTAGTTCAGGCGTAAAGTTTTTATTGAAGTTTTTGGTTTTCCAAGCCTATGGCACTTTTAAACTATTTGTGTGTTTCCAGCATAAGTCTCGCAGTGCAACGCCGGACACCTTTAGAGATTTGGCAAAAACACTCTCGTATATTGCTATACATGCATCGGTTTTGAATTGTGTCTTCGGTCAATAGTTGGGTTTCCTGGCTCATGTTCTTGCCTCCTACGTTTTGCTTTGTTCGACTAGGTGTGCAAAGGGAGAACCACTGCAATTGTGCTTCCAACTCAAATGGTTAAGCACCTCAGTGGAGAAAGCCGAAAACTGTCTGTCACAATGGACGTAAACTGGCCAGTGATCCGATGACGGTGTCAAACTATAGATGGATACTGATTACCCCGTGTTAGACGATGGGCATTTCATAACATTGGCCGAAGTGTTAATGGCTAGACTTTGGTCGGTGCCGAACACTAACCGGGGGCTCGTAGCTAGTTTCCCCAGTTTAAAGCTCATATGACTAAGTGAAAGTTATAAAGCCCGCATATTCGATTGCGTTGTTTCTGCTAACACAACCGCCTCCGGGCACCGAGACGTCGGCTAAGGGTTGTCTTGTTACTGCAGAAACACCCCGCGTAGTATCTACAAAGGGGTAGAAGCCGACGATGGGCCACTTTCAACTGATAAACAGTCGCAACGGAATCAGAGTAAGCATATATCATCATTGTTTGTATTCAGTATACAAGCGCTTCCTTCCGTAGTTATTGTTATAAAGCCATAAATATGCATCAAATTTGACTTAAGATTTTGGCCAAGCTGGGTTGCCTGGCTCCTGTGTTTAACCCTACGCTCCCAATTGTTTAGCTAGGGGGTAAAGGGAGCACCTCTGTGATTGTTACTACCGGGTCATCTGGATTAGTACCTCAGACTGGGTGAAGCTGAAAGCTAGCTATCTTAAGAATATAATTGGTCGGCAATGACAGAAGTGAAAATTTCGGTTCATTAGTTCAGAAAGTTTCCCCACACTAAATCCTCGATATTTTCCTCCCACATTGATCGGAGGTGAGGTTTCATGATCATGATCAGCATGACAACCCAAAGAAAGGAACGGACAGCGGGACTATTTTCTTTGGAAGATGGTTTAATATAACATACCTCTCTGTGTACCTTTGTTTATAAAACCATATGACCGGATTGCCTTGTTTGCCGTAAATCTTTGCCCTCATAAAGGCTTTATAAAGTAGGACAAACACTCCTCGACTACTGGTCGAGGAGGTTGAAGCCGATTGTCGGTCAACAAAGTTTTGTACAATGCGGATCCGAGCATTAATGATGTAGAGTACTTGGATACATAGAATCATTACACATAATTTATGATTTTACTCTGGATATCGATCCTTAATTCGACCACTCATGTCCACATTAAAGCTCGAGGGCTACTGGGCTTCAGGCTTATCATTTACTAATATTAAAGGGGCACATTGATCCCCTGATCTGGTGTTGCCACCCGACCAGTGTCTCGGGGGTTACTGCATTGCCTATTCAATGCAGAAAATTCAAAGTGCTTAGTGTTCACCTTGACCGAACTATGGGCAAACACGTCTTCGGAGAACAATAGGTACCATCGAAGACTTATCCGACGTCAAGCTAATATATTATGGTGACTTCTCAAAACCCTCTCTCAAGGGCTCGTCCGCCGATCACTATCTCCTCTAATGTGCATCTCGGATTTTAGCCCGACACACACCTTGAGGGCTCATGGCTATATATCTCGTCAGTAAATAAATTGCATCAATCGTAAATAAATTCTGCAAACAATTAGCCCAAGCCCGAGGTGGTACATCACCTCGGAAGCAGTCCGGCATAAAACTCGGCTACGAGCGACCGGCTCCATAGAGAACTTTTTTAGTGTTAAGCTCGGGTAACCTCCTTCAAACTTTTTCGAACACGAGGTAATCCATGACACTTTGAATATGGTCCAGCGTTGGAGCTCAGATACATTCCAGCGTTGGAGCTCGGAAGCGGTCCGGCATTGGTGTTCGGCTGCAAAAGATACCTCAGATGCAGTCCGGCCTTGGAGCTCGGACGCAAGAGGACACCGCCGCGCGGGAACAACTTCAAACCCTAGGTGTGTGTCGGTGTCTAAACCGGCAGATCTCGGGTAGGGAGGCCCGAACTGTGCATCTAAGGTCGATGGTAACAAGAGGTAGGGGACACAATGTTTTACCTAGGTTTGGGCCCTCTTGATGGAGGTAATACCCTACGTCCTTCTTGATTGATATTGATGAGTATGAGGATTACAAGAGTTGATCTACCGCGTGATCGTTGTGGCTAAACCCTAGAAGTCTAGCCTATATGATTATGATTATGATTGCCTCTACGGACTAAACCCTCCGGTTTATATAGACACCTGAGGGGCCTAGGGTTGTATTGAGTCGGTTTACAAAGGAAGGAATCTACGTATCCGAACTCCAAGCTTGCCATCCACGCAAGGAGGAGAGTCCCATCCGGACACGAGTGGTAGTCTTCTGTCTTGTATCTTCATAGCCCATCGGTCCGGCCCATGTTGCATAGCCCGGACGCCCGAGGACCCGTTAATCTAGGACTCCCTCAGTAGCCCCTGAACTAGGCTTCAATGACGATGTGTCCGGCGTGCAGATTGTCTTCGGCTTTGCAAGGCAGGTTCCTCCTTCGAATACTTCAAAGCAGCTTTCAAACATAGAAAATGTATCCGGCTCTAGAAAGCAAATACCACGCACAATCGCAGAGAGCATAATATTTCACGAGTCCAATCTACTGACAGTTTCTGCAGCGTGACATCTTGTCCCTGCCCGATCCTTATTTTGACCCGTTTTTTAGCCTCTTGTTCCATGTTTCAAGACGCGGTTTTATTGGCACGTCTTGTCAAAGCAGAGATTGTGTCCCCTTATTATGGGATTTTCATCAATACGGGCATGGGAAATCCAACCGCCCTGTTGGTACGATTCCTAGGGAATAGGAAAGTTTTAAGGCTCATGAGGAGGCGTTTGATATTCATCGCCTTTATAAAGGGGCACAGACCCATCCTTCTCCTCTACGCCCACCTCTTCCTCAACTTTTCCAACCTCGAGCTCCAGCACCCAGGTTTCAACTTAATCGTTCCAAGCCTCCCACTCATGTCCAGACCCAGCCTTCAAGGCCAGTGGGTGGCCTCCTCTGTCACAGAGGAGGATATCACGAAGCTTCGGGCGGCAAGGTCCTGACCGGGGAAATCCTCCCCAGGCTCCCTGCTAAGGGGCAAGTTATTCCTACACCCAGATCCGGCGAGAGGGTTGTATTCATCTCCCACTTCCTCCAGGAGCTAGGGTTCACTATCCACCCCTTCGTCTGTGGTCTCATGTTCTATTACGGGCTAGATTTTCACGATCTGGCCCAGGACTCCTTTCTTCACATCTTGGTGTTCATTTTCATGTGCGAGGCCTTTCTCCGCATTCCCCCACACTTCGGCTTATGGCTCAAGACCTTTAATGTGAAGCCGAAGGTAGTTGATGGGGAGCAAGAGGAGTGTGGCGGCGCTATGGTGAGCAATCTCGCCAATACTCTTTGGCCAAAGCGCTCCTTCACGGAAACTTCCAACCTATGGCAGTGGGAGTGGTTTTACATCACTAAACCCCGTGGTACCAAGTGGGCAGCTACACATGTGTTCCGATCTGGTCCTCCATTACAACTCGCATCATGGATTAATAAGGTGCTGGACCGGGGATCGATTGACGATGTGCAGACGCTACAAAGCCGTATCCGGAGCCTCCTTGAAAAGGACACCGGCCTCATCAACATGATCCAGGTAATGCTAGTCCGCCGGGTCCTGTCGTGCCAGCGACGGCCTCTCCGCATGTGGGAGTTCAATCCGGAATGACCACGGACCCTTCAACACTTCCTCGGCACAACGCACAGAGGAATGTTGAAGTTGTTCTTCGGGACCCGAAAGCAGTGGCCGTATACAACCGAGGACATCGTCCTCGACTGCAACCATCCGGATACCTCGGTAAGTACTCGACCCCTGAACACAGCTTAGTTAATTACCCTGTATCAATATACTGAGAAACATGTCTTCGACCAGGGATGGATAAAGAAAGCAGAATGAATTAGGTGTTCGGCCCCACTTCCCGAAGACTCAAGTGCCGGTGAAGGAGGACAAAGAGGAGAGCAAAAAGGCCAGGGGTGACTCCCACTCTAAAGGTAAACCGGACGCTATGTCCGGGAAGACCGAAACTCCCTCTTCAGAAGACGAAGGGGAATAAGAAGCTGACATCCCTTCTCCCCATGGGAAGAAAAGGACTGCCTCCGAAGATTTGAAGGTGGAGGCTTCCAAGAGAGGGAAAATGTCCCTGTCAGATGGTTCGGGTTCGGAAGACGACGTAACCGCATAGTTCCCCCATAAGGATAAGCCTTTTGCCGAATCCTAAGTGAACAAGGGTATTCTAGACATATCCCGTTCTTTCCAGGTCACAAGGGTAACCTTTTAAATATATGTTTGCAGTCCGGCCCACAGTCTTCCTCAACAGTCCTCCTCCTTAGGTGACCTGCTTCCGGAGATGATGGAAAGCGAGACGCCTCCACATGCCTCCTTGCCCCTTAGGGCAGACGACTTCGAGGTGTCATCCTGGAGGGTTTCCCCCGATCATCAAGTGGCACGGGGGGCAATGAAGGCAGCGCCCGAAGGTGATACTTCGGTCGTCAATCGTCTGGGGTGTGCAGCCCCTATGGAGATCAACAATAAAGGCCCTAGACTTTCCGGTTTACAGCCGAAGACGATTCTAGGGTCGAGTGAACATATCCCTTTGAAGGGAGTTCGAACTCCTGCAGCCGCTTCCAGGAGTCCGGAGGCGCCGGATACATTAACGGGCATGTTGCAGAATGAGTCCATCTCAGAGGAACAACGTACCTTAATGGGTATGGTAGTTGAGAGGATTCTGTCCGCAAGAAGCAGATTGAATGAAGCCTTCACGGGCCAGTTAAGAGGCTTTGGGGTATGTAATGTAATATCTTAACCGCTCTTTACATGCAGAATGTGCCTGTGTATAGATAGTAGCCCTTGAGACTCTGGTCTGCCTCCACAGGGAGGCAATCAACGAATCAAAAAGGTATGCTCAGGAAATGACATGATTAATTTGAAAACAGGCTGGTATGTCAACGACGACTGCCCATGCTGCGGAAGTTGTAGATTTAAAGCAGAAACTTGAGTCAGGGATGAGGACATTACTATTATCAATAGGCGGCTCGACGAGGCACAAGGTATGTTTTGGGGCCGTCATCTTATGCATGTATACTAATATTAGCACAAAGATGAAAATTATATACTGGGACATGCATAATTGCAGATGGTGCTGCTGCGGTTGAGACCCTTCAGGCTGAACTTGCCTGGGTCAAGGAGCAAGCCAGAGTGAGCAATGTGGCTGTCAAGAAGGCAGCTGCTGAGTTAAAGGCCGAACAAGCTGCTCGGTGCAAGTGCGAGGAGAGAATATCTACCATAGTGCGAGAGCTGAAGGATGCCAAAAGCCAATGTGAATCACTTGAGAAAGATAACAAAGCCAAGGCAGCCGAACTCAACAAGCCTTTACAAGAGGCGCGAGAGGCACGGTCTGAGTCTAGAGCGGCTCGGGAGGAGATCCGGCAAGCTGGGGAGGTAGCGGCTGGTAAGCCCTTTCTATTACAGACTAAATTCGGTGACCCGAAGTATGCCCTGCTTGATCAATTGTGGAGTTCTCCAGACTCATTCCTGGACCTGCCGAAGAGTGTCGCCGATGAAGCACAATTTTATCAAAAGCAAGACGGATGTGCAGTGGAGAAGCTTTTCTGGTCACAGTTCAACGTGCCAAAGTGTCCGTTGCTGAACGAACAAATGGCCCAGTGGGACGAGCTCCACAAGGTGTCTGGAGCTGATATGAAGGAAGTCGTGGTTCGGCTGTGGCCAACTGAGCCAATTCTGAACAGTTATTTCAGTTTCGTGCAATGACTTGTTGATGCGGTGCCGCGTATCGATGCCATAAAATGGTCGACGTGTATTGAAGGTGCATGGATGGCCTTTGCCCGCGTCAAGACGTACTGGGCGAAAATGAAGGCCGTCGATGTTGCAGCAAACAATCCACCCGAGGGCAAGGACCATCGCACGCCGGAGCATTATTTTGAAGATGTCCTAGAAGGTGCCTGCTTGATAGAGGGTCAGTGCTCGAAGAATATTATGTTCGAGTGAATGTATCGGAATTGTGATAACAATATTATGATATATTAAGGCTGTGTTATATTTATGGCTTTTGCCTGAAAGGCATTTCCTCCTGTGCAGCCTTTTTTATATGATCAGAAGGTTTGTCAATCGTTGGCTTCAACCCCCTCACATATAATGCGGGGGTGTTCGGAATAGCAACTGACTACACTTGACCCAATGTCTTGGTCCGTGAAGGAGGTGTCAGCGCGGCGAACTAGGCAATGAGACTATTGGGCTTTAACACCTTCACTTGGCGATAGGAGTTTGACGGTGGGTCTACGATATAGCCCCTTGTATGTACACGGTTATCCGAATACGGCTACGCTACATAGGTTACCGGGAAACGGTACTTCATGTTATATGGAAAAAAACACAAAAGATTTTAATAAGTCACCAAGTGGTTGACCAGCTCTGGCCACATCATGATAGTCAGTTTTCGGCTTTCTCTACTGAGGTGCTTAACCAGGTGAACCGGAAACACAATCGCAGTAGTTCTCCCTTTACTACCCTAGCCGATAGAGCGGAACATAAGGTAGTAAGCATAGGAGCCGGGCAACCCAACTATTGACCAAAGACATGATTCAGAGCTGATGCATATAAGGCAAAAACTCGTGACGCCGAAGTATGCTGTATAGCTATTCGGAGTTGCTGGCAATTTGAATATGTTGTCGTATCAAGCCCCTGGCGATTGGTGCCGAGGTGTATATGTGAAACCACCGAAAATGTAAAATACAGTTCTATGAGGAAAACATAAGTACTGAAGACGGATTATGTCCACCGGAATATGATTGATACGTCGAGCGCAATCTTGCAGATTATAACACATCTACCTGGGTCATTTTACATGCCAGGGGTCGAAGGTTGAGGAAAAAGGCTATATCGGGTTTTAAATAGAGTGTTTGGTCTACAAAAAATCTTTTGGACCTCATGTCGCACGTCTGCGCTGCCTTTGCCTTAGCGAAGAGGATTCCTTCAAAGGAGCAATCTTTGGTTGCCTGGACGAAACTGGGCTCCGAAAGAGTCCTTGCAGGTCCATAGGACAAGCAGGTTTTGATTCATCTGTGACAAAAGATAAGAAATAATTTAAAAGGAAGGGAGAAAAGCTGTAGGAGGATGAACCGTGCCGTAGGTCTGTCCACATTGTGCCTCCACCGACGACCAAGGTATTTTAAGTGCATAATTATGCATGCGTGATGCAACCTTCGCTGGCATATGCGGCAAACGATGGAGGCAGAACTACTAATCCAGCTCGAAAATTTACCGGTCTTGTGCAGTAGAGGCCGGTGGCTTAATGGCTGATAAGTTATGCGGTTTAACGAGTTGGCTTAGTACTTCGGCTATGATGGCCGTGGTATACTCCTCGGAACGAAGGGGTTGTTCCTTTTTTCTAGTGATCGTTATCACGCTCCGTGGACCGGGCATCTTAAGCTTTAGATAGGCGTAGTGTGGGACCGCATTGAAATGAGCTAACGTTGTCCGCCCAAGCAATGCATGGTATCCACTGTAGAATGGAACAATATGGAAGATCAAGGCTTCGCTTCGGAAGTTGTCCGGCGAACCGAAGACGACTTCCAGTGTGATTGAGCCCATACAGTGAGCTTATTCGCCAGGTATTACACCTTTGAAGGCGGTTGTGGTGGGCTTAATCCTTGAGGGATCAATGCCCATTTTGCGAATAGTGTCTTGATAGAGCAAATTAAGGCTACTGCCGCTGTCCAGAAGGACTCTTGTGAGATGGAATCCATCGATGATTGGGTCGAGGACCAAAGCTGCCGAACCTTTGTGACGGGTATATGTTGAGTGGTCATTGCGATCAAAAGTGATCGGACGGGCTTCCCATGGGTTAAATTTTGGTACGACCGGCTTTATGGCGTAGTCGTCTCATGGTACGCATTTGCGCTCCCTCGTAGGGATATGCGTCACATATATCATGTTTACTGTTTTTACTTCGGGGGTAAATTGCTTTTGTTCCCCAGTGTTTGGCTGGTGAGTTTCCTCGTCTTCGCTATCACTAGGCGGCCCCTTGCCTTTGTGTTCGGCATTGAGCTTGCCTACTTGTTTGAAAACCCAACAATTTCTGTTGGTATGGTTGGCGGTTTTGTCAGGGCTGCCATAAATTTGACAGGGCCGATCCAGTATCTTGTCTAAACTGGATGGGCCATCTTTGTTTGCCTTGAATGGCTTCTTCCGTTGACCGGATTTGGGACTACTGAATCCGGCGTTGACCGCCGTGTCTTGGGTTCCTACGTTATTGTTTCGACGCTTTTTTTATTGCGTTGAGGCTTGCCATTGCCGTCCCTGACCTCAGAGGTGCTAGGATCGGTGGTGCTATTGTTTTGGTGAGCCAGCCAGCTGTCTTCTCCCGCGAAGAAGCGGGTCATCAGTGCGGTAAGAGCTCCCGGAGACTTTGGTTTTTCTTGGTCGAGGTGACGAGCCAGCCATTCGTCTTGGATGCTGTGCTTAAAAGCCGCTAGGCTTCGACGTCCGGACAATCGACGATTTGGTTCTTTTTAATTAAGAACCTAGTCCAGAGCTTCCTGGCGGACTCTCCGTGCTGCTGGATGATGTGACTGAGGTCATCAGCATCCGGAGGCCGAACATATGTACCTTGGAAGTTGTCGCGAAAGGCGTCTTACAGGTCTTCCCAATTGCCAATAGAGTTTTCTGGGAGGCTGTTTTGCCAGTGCCAGGCTGGTCCCTTTAATTTTAGTGGGAGGTATTTGATGGCATGAAGATCATCATCGCGGGCCACATGAATATGGAGAAGAAAATCCTAAATCCATACCGCGGGATCTGTTGTTCCATCATACGATTCGATATTCATAGGTTTGAACCCTTCTGGGAATTCATGCTCCATTACTTCATCAGTGAAGTAGAGGGGGTGTGCGACGCCTCTATATCAGGCCAAGTCGCGACGCAGCTCGGATGGAGTCCGTCTACGGTTTTTGGCCCGGGCATGATTATGCTTGTCACGTCTGGCTAGATAGCCATCGTCACGCATCGGTGCACGCCCCCGTGATCCGTAGATCGATCTGGTCTGACCTGCTCTATTGTCCAGGTCTTGCCGTAGGTCATATGTATATCCATGAGCTGTAATGTCTCTACTTTTACGGCGAGGTAGTATGGGCTGGTGCTCGGCTTTAGTTGCCGTTTTGTCTCGGCCACGAGGTGGTCGGCTAGCCGCATTACGTGCTGATGGCGTGGGCTCGAGGGCCTCGCCGTCAAATTGGGGTAGCAGTTCATGCTTCGGGTAACTTTTGATTGGGTGCTCGAGGCCATATTCCTCGGCTGCCAGGACATTAGTCCACTTATCATTGAGCAGATCTTGATCAGCTTGAAGCTGTTGCTGCTTCTTTTTTAGGCTCCTTGCAGTGGCAATTAGCCAGCGCTTAAAGCGCTCCTGCTCGAGAGGTTTCTCAGGCACGATAAAGTCTTCGTCGCCGAGGCTCACCTCATCCTCGGAGAGTGGAAGGTAATTACTATCCTCCGAGTCTTTGTTTGCGGCCTATTCATCAGGGCTAGCTTGTCCATCCTCTCGATCATCTTGTTCAGAGTTTTGCTCGATGGGGTTTTCTTAGTCTTCGGCATCGTCCGGAGTATTGTTGTCTCTCGTGCCGGTATTGTTGTCTTTGCTGCGGCGTGATTTAGAGCGGCAGCGTCGGTGTTTTGGTTGTATCTCGGGAGGTTTATCCTCTACTGGATTTTTCTCATTATCGCCGTCACCCTCCTTGGGTGTATCCACCATGTACACGTCATACGAAGATGTGGCCGTCCAGCGTCCGGTAAATGGCGGGTTTTGGGCCTGCTCTTCTCCAGCATCGTCGTCTATACCGTCGATGTCTTCGGAGCCGTAATCAAGCATGTCAGTTAAGTCCTCGACAGTGGCGATGAAGTGGGTGGTGGGTGCGACGTAAAATTCCCTGTTCTTGGCCCCTAGTCTGGGCTGGGCGTAGTTCGTATGTTGCTCCTTCATAATGACGAGGGATCACATCAAGTCCAGAGCCTCGCTTAAAGGCGAGGTTTGGCCAGGGAGAAGACAGTCCGTGGAGTACGGCGGGAAGGGGATTCCTCGGCCGAGCTCACACGATGCTGACTCCGAGAGTTTGGAGCTAGTGTCCGGGGAGGAGTCCGGCTTTGTGATGGTTGCCAGCGACACTGCTTCCTCCGACTCTCCCGTACTGGGCTTGGTGGCCACAGATAGTCCCGCGGGTTTAGAAATCCCGTCTTCGGACTTGGCGATGCGCTCCGGCTCTAAGGCCAGAGCGGAGGTTGGGGTCGTGAATCCTTGGAAGATCAAGTCTCCTCGGATGTCAGCGACATAATCCAAGTTTCCAAAACTGACCTAGTGACCTGGGTCGTAGCTGTCGATCTGCTCTAGATGGCCAGGCGAATTGGCCCGCAGTGCGAAGCCGCCAAACACAAAGATCTGACTGGGGAGGAAAACCTCCCCTAGGGAAACATTGTTGTAGATGATTGATAGAGCCATCGAACCTTCTGGTGACGACGCATCGGAACTCTCAATGAAAGTACCAATGTTGGTGTCAAAACCGGCAGATCTCGGGTAGGGGGTCCCGAACTGTGCGTCTAAGGTTGATGGTAACATGAGGCAGGGGACACGATGTTTACCCAGGTTCGGGCCCTCTTGATGGAGGTAATACCCTACGTCCTGCTTGATTGATATTGATGAGTATGAGGATTACAAGAGTTGGTCTACCACGAGATCGTCGTGGCTAAACCCTAGAAGTCTAGCCTATATGATTATGATTGCCTCTACGGACTAAACCCTCCGGTTTATATAGACACCGGATGGGCCTAGGGTTGTACAGAGTCGGTTTACAAAGGAAGGACTCTACGTATCCGAATGCCAAGCTTGCCATCCGCGCAAAGGAGAGTCCCATCCGGACACGGGTGGAGGTCTTCTGTCTTGTATCTTTATAGCCCATCAGTCCGTTCCATGTTGCATAGCCCGAACGCCCAAGGACCCCTTAATCTAGGACTCCCTCGGTGTGGCGCAAAAAATAACAAGGCATTGCTAAAGGCCGAAAACTTAAAGGGGCTCCTCGGATACCCGACGTGTAAACTCTTTGGATTCACTTTGGCGATCCTCAAGATCGAAGATGAGAAGATTTGTTGAACCAGTTTTCAAGACCGACGACCGAAGATGAAGAATAGTTTGGAATAATCGAGGAGCATCCCCAACTTGAAGACCAGTTCAGGGGGCTACTGACGGTGTCCTGGACTAGGGGGTACTCACCATGTCATCTCTCGACCAGCTGGATCGGGCCAAGGACTGATAACCCACAAGTATAGGGGAGGTCAACAGTTATCGAGGGTAGAGTATTCAACCCATATTTATTGATTCGACACAAGGGGAGCCAAATAATATTCTCACCTGAAAGACTTAATATCTGCAGGAAAGTATTTAGTAGCAAAGTAATACGGAAGTAACGGTAACGATGGCAAAAGTAACATTATTAGTTTTGTAGTGATTGTAAGAGTGGCAATGGAAAAGTAACTAAGCAAAGATCAATATGTGAAAAGCTCGTAGGCATTGGATCAGTGATGGATAATTATGTCGGATGCGATTCCTCATGCAACAGTTATAACATAGGGTGACACAAAACTAGCTCCAGTTCATCAATGTAATGTAGGCATGTATTCCAAATATAGTCATACGTGCTTATGGAAAAGAACTTCCATGACATCTTTAGTCCTACCCACCCGTGGCAGCGGGGTCCTATTGAAAACTAAGGGATATTAAGGCCTCCTTTTAATAGAGTACCATAACAAAGCATTAGCACTTAGTGAATACATGAACTCCTCAAACTATAGCCATCACCGGTAATTGTCCCGATTATTGTCACTTCGGGTTTAACGGATCATAACACATAGTAGGTGACTATTGACATGCAAAATAGGATCAAGAACTCACATATATTCATGGAAACATAATAGGTTCAGATCTGAACTCATGGCACTCGGGCCCTAGTGACAAGCATTAAGCATAGCAAAGTCATATTAACATCAATCTCGGAACATAATGGATACTAGGGATCAAACCCTAACCAAACTAACTCGATTACATGATAAATCTCATCCAACCCATCACCGTCCAGCAAGCCTATGATGGAATTACTCACGCATGGCAGTGAGCATCATGAAATTGGTGATGGACGAAGGTTGATGATGACGATGGCGACAGATTCCCCTCTCTGGAGCCCCGAACGGACTCCAGATCAGCCCTCTCGAGATAGATTAGGGCTTGGCGGCGGCTCCGTATCGTAAAACGCAATGAATCCTTCTCTCAGATTTTTTTCTCCTCGAACATGAATATATAGAGTTGGAGTTGAGGTCGGTGGAGCCTCAGGGGGCCCACGAGACAGGGGGGCGCTCCCCAGGGGGGGTGGGCGCGCCCCCACCCTCGTGGACAAGGTGTGCCCCCTGGTGTTGATTCTTTCGCTAGTATTTTTTATATATTCCAAAAATATTCTCCGTGAAGTTTCAGGTCATTCCGAGAACTTTTATTTCTACACAAAAATAACACCATGGCAATTATGCTGAAAACAACGTCAGTCTGGGTTAGTTCCATTCAAATCATGCAAGTTAGAGTCCAAAACAAGGTCAAAAGTGTTTGGAAAAGTAGATACGATGGAGACGTATCAACTCCCCCAAGCTTAAACCTTTGCTTGTCCTCAAGAAATTCAGTTGACAAACTGAAAGTGATAAAGAAAAACTTTTACAAACTCTCTTTGATCTTGTTGTTATAAATATGTAAAGCCAGCATTCAAGTTTTCAGCAAAGATTATGAACAAACCATATTCACAATGACACTTAGGTCTCATGTTTACTCATATCAATGGCATAATCAACTAGAGAGCAATAATAGTAAATCTCGGATGACAACACTTTCTCAAAACAATCATAATATGAATAACAAGATGGTATCTCGCTAGCCCTTTCTGAGACCGCAAAACGTAAATGCATAGCACCTCTGAAGTTCAAGGACTGACTAAACATTGTAATTCATGGTAAAAGAGATCCAGTCACGGTCATACTCAATGTAAACTAATAGTAATGCATGCAAATGACAGTGGTGCTCTCTAACTGGTGCTTTTTAATAAGAGGGTGATGGCTCAACATAAAAGTAAATAGATAGGCCCTTCGCAGAGGGAAGCAGGGATTTGTAGAGGTGTCAGAGCTCGATTATGAAATCTCTCCCTAATAATAAAGCACAGATTGACTCCTTGGGTTCACCGCCACAATACGCTTTCTTCCTATATATTTACGCTTTTAGTTTGAATTTAAAACATATACGCGAGGTGGTACTAATTCGGGTCTGCGTCAAAAACACGTCTGTTCGCCAGGAATCGCGCGATTGGGCCGGCCCATTTGGATTGTCCTCGCGCGAGAGGTTCGGGCGAAAAATGCATAAAAAGTAAAAAGCAAGACACCTGGGATTCGAACTGTGGACCTCCACTTCATGCCCCTGACAAGCTAGCCACCTAACCGACTAAAGCTTTTGTGACATATCTGTGGAGCGAATACAAATGAACTGAAAATCGCGGCCCAAATTGGAGATTACTTAAAAAATTGTTGAAATTGTTCTGCAATTACGAATACTTTTTGACAAACGTGACCAAATTTTAAATTTCGGAACATTTTTTGAAACTGCGAATACAATTTAAATTCCTGAATATTTTTTGAATTTATAAAAAGGTGAAAAATTCTACATCTTTTGAAAATCCGAACAATTTTCTATGACGTGAACATTTCTGAAATGTTCCAATTTTTTTGTAAAACATGAATAATTTTCCAAATCCCAGAACATACTTTGAAAACGCAAACATTTTTTAAATGGTGAACAAAATTTGAAAACAAGTACAACTTTTGAAATGCAGAACAAAATGTCAATCTGAGAAAAAATTGAAAATCCTTAAGATTATTTGTTCACATGAACAAAAATTAAAAATGAAACCTTTTTTGTAAAATACGAACAAATTTTCAAATTCCAAAACATTTTTGGAAAACGCATTAATGATTATCTGCTACTGCTACACTCCATAACTTCTATTTTTTCGGTACGTTTTTCCAAGAAAATTAACTGGTTCTCCTAACTACTATTCTATTCGTGCAGATTGGGCATTGTTATCTACACTAGATATTTATGAATAACACTGTCTTGGTTTGATAGAATTTGAATATGGCAGTTCATGTTTCTTTTTCTTTTTTGCTTACACAAATTTATAGCAATATTATGATCTGGGATAAAATAGGCTACCGTTAAATCATTTTTAAAGCAATTTCAACATAGCAAATGTACCATTCTGCTGGTAATAATCTTTGGATTATGATCACATTAATATTCAGCATATACTCATCTTTCTCTGCATCCACATACCATCAACTACTTGAAGCTACATATGGCTTCCAGAGAGGAGGATTGTAAGTTCCTTCGCCCAATGGCAAAGAGGATGGCAGCGGTAGGAAACCTCCGAAGCCTTCGGACGGGCGCGACATGAATCCTTGTGGTTTTTAGTAGAATGGCAAAGAGGAAGTCTTTTTAATTCAGATATGGTTGCTGCTAGCTCCTCCGCTTCTCATTACATTTAATTTAAGTACACACAGATTTCCTTTTCCGATGCAACACACGGGCATATGTGCTAGTAGAGATAAATAATATTTTGAGTGGTATACTTTCATTGTCAACATAACAACCAAGAGATCTCGATATCTTCCATGCTACACACATTATAGGCGGTTCCCAAACAGAATGGTAAAGTTTATACTCCCCCACCACCAACAAACATCAATCCATGGCTTGCCCGAAACAACGGGTGCCTCCAACTAACAACAATCCTGGGGGAGTTTTCTTTCCAATTATTTTAATTTGAGCATTGGATTGGGCATCCCGGTTACCAGCCATTTTCTCATGAATGAGGAGCGGAGCCCACTCCTCTTGAGAATAACCCACCTAGCATGGAAGATATGGACAACCCTAGTTGATACATGAGCTATTCGAGCATACAAAACAGAATTTCATTTGAAGGTTTAGACACTACAAAAAAAGACACATCCATGACATTTTGGGCCAAACGAAATTTTTTTCTGTCATACATATGACACTTCTATGACGATAATTGTGACAAAACCTGGTATCATCATAGATGTGGTGGGCTCCTACTTCTATGACAAAAAATCATGACATAAAATGGGCTTTTCGTCCTGGGCGGGTCAGAACCGCAGCTGCATGACATTCTTTGGGCCGTCCATGATAGAAAAAAACTGTGGTAGAAGCGAGGGGGAGGAAAATTTCGGGGAGTTCCCGGTTACGGTGGGAGGTCGGGGGCCGAGAGATGCGCATTTCTGTCGTACACGTACGCGCGTGTGTGCGAGGCGTTGTCTCTAACTGAACCCGAGCGAGGCGTTGGGCTCTAACTGAACCCGAGCGATTGCACTGCAGGCTACGTGTTACTGAACCCGAGCGATCGATTAATGACTGTTAACTAAACCCGATCGAGCGATTCCTTCGCTACTGCTGCTAACTGAAGCCGATCGATGCTGCCTCTGGGATGAACAGTGAGCTTTGTTGGGGGAGGGGGGGTTTGGATGAACAGTGAGCGATGGCCTTGCCTCTGGATGAACAGGACCCCGTGGTGTGGTGGAGGGTTGGATGAACACTAGACGATGGAGGGGTGCCCGTGGAGGGGTGGTTGAACAGGACCCCGTGGTGTGGAGGGCTGGATGAATAGTAGACGGTGGAGGGGTGGTTGAGCAGTAGCCGGTGGAGTAGCGCGCGATGGAGGCTGGACGAACAGGAGCCCGTGGAGGCTGGAGGAGGTCGACGGTGGAGATGCACAGTATCCCGTGGAGTCCCGTTTTGCGATACACCACACCCCTCCCGATGAACAGGACCCCGGTTTCGACCGTAGCACTCCAACACAAGTCCGTTTCGTCCGTTTTACGGTACGCCACAACCATCCCGATCAACAGGACCCCCGTTTCGACCGTAGGAGGTCCGTTTCCTCTGTTCTGTGGTACGCTAGACCCCTCCCGATCAACATGACCCCGTTCCGAACGTAGGAGGTCCGTTTCCTCCATTGTGCGGTACGCCAGGCCTCGTTTCCATCGCCTGTTCCGTCCAAGCCCTCCCGATGAACACGACCACGCATTCCGTTCCGACCCAGCCGGTTGGATCCCACGCGTTCCGTTGCCTCCCGATGAACACGACACATTCTGTTGCCTCCACATGAACACGACGACGATGCTGTTTCTCCGTTCCGACCCAGCCATGTACATGAGCCCTGGCCGTCCGTATGTGCGAGTAGGCGTTCGAGACCCCGCCCGTATGTACACATACGTGGCCGTATTTTCTCTCTTCCACCCTGGCCGCTGTACGTACGTGTACATGCTACGTGCGCGCCTCTACTATGACACGTACGTGCCTCTACTACGACACGTGTGCGCCTCTACATCCACCAGTATATATGTACGTACACGTTCGTGACCAGAATGAGAATGCTACGTACGCTTCAACCAGGTGGGTCCCGACTGTCAGGCACTTCCTTGCCTGCGAAGATGTAGCTGGTGGGTCCCAGCAGTCGGGGGGCGAATCGTTTTTTTTTCAGGTGCACTTCCTTGCGTGCGAAGATGTAGCTGGTGGGTCCCAGCAGTCAGGGGGAAATGTTTTTTTCGTGAAATACAGTGGCCCGTCCGGTGGGTCCCAACTGTCAGGTGGAGGAATCATTATTTTCCGCGTAATAAGGAGGCACTTCCTTGCTGCGGCCGTGGACCGAGCTGTCAGCCTCTCCACGTACAGTCCACGTCCGATGGAAGTCGTTCCTTGACCACGTTGACCACGCCACGCCGAGAGCAGCAGGGCGGTGGACGAGAGCGAGGCCTAGGAAGGGGACGACAGGGAGCCGGGGAAGACGCGGCAGCGGAAGCCCGCGCGGAGAGGAGTATGAGGGTTCACTGGTTCGGCTTCGGTGTGAGGCTGCCATCGCCGCAGGGCCTGGCCAGCGGTGGGAATAGTAGGGGGTGGTGAGGCCTCCGAGGCAGCACAGCCGGCCACGGGAGGCAGGAGCATGCGGCATGACCGGCGCTGCTTTGGGCGGCTGGAGCAAGAAGACCAGAGGTTGAAGAAGCACTATGGCCATTGGATGGACATCGTACGGTCACTGGAGCTAGAATCGTTTATATTGACTAAGTTGACAAAGCCCTCCGTCCCCGTCAACTTAGTAGGCCCACAAGCCAGCCTCCCACCAAGGTGGGTCCCAGCTAGAAGGGGGTATTCATTTTTTTTGTGCGTAATAAGGAGGCACTTCCGGTGGGTCCGAGCTGACAGCAGGGGGAACGTTTTTTTCGCGAAATACGGTGGCCCTCGGGTGGGTCCCAGCAGTCAGGGGCAAACATTTTTTCACGAAATACTAGTGGGCGTCCGGTGGGTCCCTGCTGTCAGGTGGAGGAATAATTATTTTCCACGTAATAAGGATGCACTTCCTTGCGGCTGCCATGGACCCAGCTTTCAGCCTCTCCACATACAGTATTCTTCCGATGGAATTCAGTCGTTGACCACATTGACCACGCCGCGCCGAGAGCACCACGGCGGTGGACGACGGCGAGGCCTAGGAAGGGGATGACGCGGAGCTGGGGAAGACGCGGCAGTGGATGCCCACGTGGAGAGGAGTACGAGGGTTCACTGGTTCGGCTGTGCTGCCGTCGCCACAGAATAACAGGGGGTGTGGGTGAGTGGAGTGGAGGGATGGCCTGGCCAGTGGTAGGAGTAGTATGGAGGCGGTGAGGCCTCCGCGGCAGCACAACTAGCCACGGGAGGCAGGAGCAGGCGGCATGACCGGCGCTGCTTTGGGTGGCTGGAGCAAGAAGACCAGAGGTTGAAGAAGCACTACGGCCGTTGGATGGACATCATACGGTCAGTCGAGCTAGAATTGTGCATATTGACTAAGTTGACAAAGCCCTTCATCCCCGTCAACTTAGTGGGCCCACAGCTCAGATTTGGCAGAGAACATATAGCCCATTTGCGATTTGTAAGAATGTACAACCCATTTTTTTAATTCTAATGGAATTTACTACAGCCCATTTACAGTTTGTTAAAAGTACAGCCCAACTTCTAGCTAGGACAACGATTAATAATTTCAAACAACCGCTCAAAACAGAATTCAAAAAAATTCCCACATTTTGATGGGATCCGAAATATTTTTATCCAAAATTTCTAGTCAGGTCAAATATAATTTCAAAATAAAGTTGTATTACGTTAAAATCCAACGAAATATTGCGCGCGCAACAAGTAATGAAGTTAAAATTTTCAAATTCCAAAAATAATATATGTTTCAAAATAATTACGTGTTTGGTGCATAGTAACTGTCCAGTTATTATAATTACATCCCATTTATTATTTCTTAAAGTCCATTTTCTTGTTAAGCCTAATGCATACCTCCTAGGAAAGTTTGCAGCCCAGCGGGGCGGAGAATAACAAGTTGACCCGGATATTGTGTACAACTGTCGGCCCAGTTGCATTGCTGATGTTGAAAAAATGGCCTGTGTAGTACAGTACAACCTAACATGGTTACTCAGCCCACATTCAGCGACGCCGGAAAGGCCCAAACAAGGCTTGTGCACAACTTTTTGAAGTCACTGAGCTCAGTTAATAACTTAAGAAAAAAGTTAGATTACAGTGGAACCTAATTAAAAGCTGTCACGAGCAAATAAATAATTCAATGGGTCCCACTAGTGCGTCTGCGTGTGTGTGTGTGTGTGAGATAGAGAGAGCGAGATAGAGAGAGAGACCCATCGGTCGATGCTCGTAAATACATCTTTCAACCATATGCATTGCTGATGCTTAGTAAAAACTTATATAGTTGAGACAATCATATAGAACATGATAGCACACTGAACTTGCATACAAAAATTTCACGCAAGCGGCACAATCAGGATGGAAGCAGTTTATCGCTATGGGAAGAGCTATGTTGAAACCAACGAAGTCGTACATAACGGTTCATCATCTTTATCAATGACGGGGAAATATCTTGAATGTTGTGTAAAGAAAACAGACAAACAACACAATAAGTTCTGCTAGCACATTAAGTTGACGTACAACCCTTTCTAAAAAAAGTTTAGGTAAAAAATTAGAACAGGTCACAATCAAATGTACTGGCATATCAATGCTTCACACCCATAGCTCGGATTTAACTAGTACTCCCTCCGTCCCGAAAAAGTTGTCCACAGGGCAGTGTATTTGTTTTTTTGCAAAAAAACCCATAGAGTTTTAAAAACGTCACAAAGAAGTCCATCTCCCTCCTTCCTCCTCCCGCGTCGCCCGTGCCTTGCAGCCATCGCCGGCTACCCACCTACGCCGCCTCCCGCCTGGATCTGCGCCACGACCAACACCAGAACCGTGGCCTAGCCCGCGACCAACAACAGCGTCGCCGCCCGCTTGCACCAGTGCCGCGACTTACCACCTGCACCGCCCACTGTGAAGGTGACCTGCGCCGGCGCCCTCCTCGAGCTACGTCGCCGGCCCCGTTGAAGGTCGCCGCCCACGTTCGCCCACCTTCGCTACCCACCTGCGCCTCTGATTTCGTCCACTTCGGCCTCCGGTGCCGTGGACAATTCTGGCCACTCCCGCCTCTCATGCTGCTACTGGTGGACGACGCCAGCGCCGTGGACCTCTGATGTTGCTTTTGCCTTTTCCCCTGCCTCGGCTCTGCTGCCACTCCCGTCTGTGCTGGTGAGTCTGCTCCGCCCGCCTCTGCTACTGCTGCCGTTCAATTTGTTGCTGTGAGTCTGAATTTGCTGTTCTTAGTGCAGGCGGAGAAAATTCAGTCAGGGGATACAAAGCTAGAGAAATAATCCAGGACAAAGGTTGTACACTGCTGCTAAATGATGAACAGATTATAGTGAAAATTTAGTTTGATGCCATCAAATTCATTGAGTAATACTCTTGGCATTCTTGGAGATCTGCTAGTTTTTGGAAGTTTTTCTTGCTACAGTTAACTAAAAATGTTCAGTGTTCCAATACTGTAGAGAAACTACAGTGCCTGTAATTCAGTTATGACTCCTTTACTGAAACTGTACTGTTTGCTAAAACTAAGATGTAAACTAAAGGAGTTTGTGATTTGCAGAAGCTGTAGCATACTCCAACAAGTGATAAATGCACTCAAAAGTTCACTAAGAAAATGCAGAGGCTGCTCACTTGTTACGGAAAGTTTTCTGGAGTGATAAATGCACGCAAAAGAAGTTCAGTTAACTGTTACTGTTGCTGTATGAATTCCAACCAGGTCAATTTGTTGTCAATTACTATGTAATACTCAACCAGGTTTATGCAAAATGAAGATCAACCATGTTTATTTGGATTTATTTGAATCATTTGAATTTATTTGCTTTATTTGGATTTATACACCATTTTTCCAATTGCAAACATACCTAAAGTTTCCAATTGTCCAATTTCAGTCATTCATTTTATAGAGAGCTAAGCATAGCCATGACTCTTCCCTAAATATTCCTGTAGAATCAATTCAAGTAGCACAAAACTGAAAACTGAAAACTGCCACAACTCCTTAACTAAGAGTTGATAAAAACATGTCCCTAAAATTAGAATTATTTGAATTAGCTAGGTTTATTCTTCTTCATATAAAGAAAAAGATGAATATTGTTCGTCTACTAGTTACTTCAAATTTAGAACTGAATAAACACTTGTCATCTTCAGTAAACACTTGTAAATCTAGAGTGGTTTTAAACTCAGAATGCACCAAGTACTAATATCCTTTGCCAGGCTACACACCATCTACTTGGAGTAGACATCAAGATTCACAGAGACATGCGCGCTTCAATAGACTTGCGAATGCTAGAAAAGTGATAAGTAAAAACTTGGATGTTCTCAGAAATATAGCACCAGAGGACATTAAGTGAACTGGCCTGTATGCTAAAGGCAAGGAAATGCCACCTTCTTTTCTTCTTCGAGCAGTTGATGAACTGGCCTGTATGCTGCAGCTACACATAGGTTCTGCAGAAAATGCACCAAAAGAGTTACACACAGGTGAAGTAAGTGGAAAGCAACATTTAATCTCCACTTCTTTTCTTTTGGTAGTGAAATTCAATCTGAATTTTGTAAGCACAGAAAATGCACCAATACTGAACATTTATTCCCACCTCCACCAACATCTTGTCAGTTTCGACAGTGTGTGTATGGAGTAGTTTTGACGGCAGTATAATTGTGCATCATGTAAACATTATGAGAATGATTAAGGGTTCAGCAATCAGATTATAATTATGACCAGAACAGAGGAACAAATATCTTGGTTATTTTTATGTAAAAAAATCAGAAATGGAGTTACTCACTTGAAGTTACTATAGTTACTCACTTGAACTTACTGTAGTAGTGGCCAAAATTCAGAAAAGTTACTAAACAGCAGAAGTAGTGGCCAAAATTCAAAGTACTAAAAAGATTCTACACTAAATATACAGTGTTATCCATGTTCTGTATCCAGGACATTTTTTATCTGTTTGCATGCATATGTCCCACCTATCAGGAAGGACGGGCACGTACACGAACAAGTACGAATCATCAGTCTACCTGCATAGCCTTTTCGTTTAGTCTACCTAGCCGTCTAATCAACTGCCTGCACGCCACTTCTCCCATTTACTTCTCGATCGGGAACCGATTCTCCTCGGCTTCGTCACCTCTCCTTCGTATTCATTTGCATCCAAACCCCACTGCGTTCACATTGTTTTAACCTCTTTAAATAATCATCTACTACTTCAGTTAGACTAGCCATCTAATCCTAATTCTCCAAACCATAGCCCTCTGTTCCAGCGGTTCCAAATGGCGGAAGAGATCGAGATGTAGGGTTTTAGCGTCCAACATGTCGTCGTCGAAGGCTCGATGCGCATAGTTGCCACCGTCACCGTCCACCCAAGGGTTGTTCGGCAGTGGATCAACAGTGTATCCAACTCCCTCAAAAAGGTAGAGACGAGGGTCATCGATCTCGACGTAGAGTACATAGAGCGTGCCCCTAGGAAGATCCAGTGCGCCACCGTCCTTCAGCTGTGCCACGAAGATGATGTTTTGGTGTGCCACATCATACACTCGCCCTCCATACCACGTGAGCTTCACGATTTCTTGTCTCGGTAGGACATATACTTTTGTGGGGCAGCCATCGAAGGGGACAAACAGAAGTTGAAGCCGTACAACCTTGATTTGAAAAGCATCGCTGACCTACAAACCAGAATCAAAATTCCTGTAGAAGTTTGTGATAAACAGACACCATCCCTATTCGACGTAGCAAATTTTGTGCTCAGTACAAATCTTCAGAAGGGTGATGAGACGGTGGCATTAAGGTCGTCTGGATGGGAGAATTATCCCTTGACATACGAGCGGATAAAATATGCTGCCATCGATGCCCGTGTGAGTTTCGAGATAGCTGCAAGGTCCAAAGAGCTTGTTGCGAAGCCGTCTCCCACAGAGAATGAGAAGAAGAAGAAGAAGAAGAAGAAGAAGAAGAAGAAGAAGAAGAAGAAGAAGAAGAAGAAAAGGCTGCACCAGTAGGAGGGCATTATGGATGGATGAACTATTTCCTCTCTTGTAAAAAATTTATTCCCTCTCGGTGTATATTGATATAGATGGACTATTTCGATGGTGTGCATGTCTTTGGAATAGAGTAGTAGCGTGGGTCCGCTTGACTATAAGAAACTATTTATTCGCATATATAGCTTTCTCTGCTACTCCTTCCAGTGATCGGTATGTTGTGCATGTGTCCGTAGACATGACAACTTGTGTGCATGACATGTGGGCCACCTAAAATGCGGCGAGCATCAAGTTTCTACCACAGCCACCCGCGATTCCCACGACGCCGCTCGAACCCATGAAACCACACGTCCCCCGACCTGCAGCTCACCCCTCTTGGCCCCACTGCCCCTCTGCCTAAGGGAGCATTACATGTGGACCAGTCACCTATCGGGTCCACATGTTATTAACTCAAAGGTAGGTGCAATGGATCCAAAGTAGTAGAATAATACTTGTTCACGTGCTTGAAATATAAACACTCTAGTTTTGATATACATGTGTCAGCAGACATGACAGCTTGTCCATGGAAGTTGAACCATGGCGACCATCATGTTTCTTGTTTCTACCACTGCCACACCCACACGCGATTCCCACGATGCCGCTCCAACCCACGGCACGACGTCCCCCAACGAGGACATGGATCCTCTGACATGGCTATCACTGCCTTGCCCTGCCTTTCTGTAAGTGCATCTAGTGCCACCCCTAGTTGGTTTTGGAGTATTGACGACAAGCCTGGTTTAGGGACTAATGTGTTTGTGAGAATTGCAGGATAACACAGGTAGAAGTCCCTCATTGATTTGGTTTTCCTACCAGAGATGACCCCTAAAAATGTATGAAGACATTGAAGTCAAAGGTGGTATGTGAAGACACTCACATTTAAGACTATGACAAGAGAAGACATCGCGTGAAGACTATGGAGAGCGAAAACTTAGTTGTTTCATCGTTCTTTTTCTTCTTTGTTGAGTCATAGGAACCACCGTACTATTAAGTGGGGTCCAAGTGAACCAGTCAGAATGACTGAAGTAATGCTTAACCAAAATCCTATGTCTTCGAGCGACGACTATGAGAGCAAATCTTATCCAGAGCTGGATAAGTCAGCTTTGCTTGTAGCCCAAGTAAAGTTGCCGTGTGTGTTTGAAATCTGGCCATTGGAACATGTGTCAGTTCCTTAGTGACCCAGGGTCATTTCGGACAAATCAGGTCGGGTTGCCTAGTGGCTATAAATAGCCCACCCCCTACAACCATAAATGCTTGGCTACTCAGAGTTAGTTTACGGCTTTTGTCGTTTGAGAGCAACCCACCTCGAAGCCTTTGAGAGAGAATTCCTTGCGAGGACAAAGCCCTAAACACCCAGAGCCAAAGAGTGTTAGGCATCACTGAAGTCTTCTTGTCTGTGTGATCTGAAGACTTATTACACTTGAGGACTGTGAATCCTCCAGCCGGTTAGGCGTTGCATTCTGAGCATCCAAGAGTCAATGTAGATCGCCGGTGAACGAAGTCTGTGAAGGTTTGGAAGTCTACCTTGAAGACTTACCAGAGTGATTGGGCGAGGACTGGGTGTCCTTAGCTCAAGGGGAATAAGGTGAAGATGTGGTCTTCTGAGTTAAATCTCAGCCTGCCTAACCAGGCGTACAGTTGTCACAGCAACTGGAACTGGTCCAACAAATCATTGTCTTCAACGAGCCACTGGTTCCATCCTTCCCATCTCTTTACTTTCAGATTAGTCCTTGTGAAGTCATTGCCTCTCTGCATTCTCTATCTGTCTTCACTGTGTGACTGTTGTTCTGATTGGCTTCATACTATCTTCCATCCTGATCTATACTGCCTAGCTGCTATTAGTCCTTGTGCTTTCATCTCATTGAATACTTGACTATGGCTTGCTTAGTGTAGTCTACCTTTCGCTGCATGGTAATAGATTGGTTTCTATCGTTTGTCTTCAAAACATCCATGTTTTGAAGACTTTCATAAAAATCGCCTATTCACCCCCCCTCAAGTCGATAGCTAGTACTTTCAATTGGTATCAGAGCAAGGTACTCCCTTGTTCTGTGTGATTCGGTTTAACCACCTGGAGTTTTAGCTATGTCGACTGCAGGGATAATCAAAGTCTCTGCTGCGTGCCCAGTCTTCGATGGAACTGAATATCCCTACTGGAAGAATAAGATGCGCATGCATCTTGAAGCCATTGATGTCAACCTCTGGTATGTCATCAAGAATGGCATCCCCAAGGCTGGTAAAGGTGTCACCGCTGCTGATGTCAAGAAGTTCGTTCAACTGGGTTCCACTGCCAAGAACATCATCTATGGTCATCTGACCAAAGGACTGTATGGCAGTGTGAGTGCTCTGGAAACATCCAAGCTAGTCTGGGACTGGCTCTCCAAGGTCAACGAAGGCGTATCAACACAGAGAGATCAAAGAATCAGTGTCCTTCGCAACCTCTTCAACCGCTTCAAGAGAAACGATAATGAGAATGTTCAGCTTACATTTGATCGACTCACTGACATCACAAATGAGCTTCAAGCCCTCGGCGCTACTGAGATCACCAAGCATGAAGTCGTCAAGACACTCCTAAGATCACTTGACAGCTCGTTCGACACCCTAGCCCTAATGATTCAAGAACGCCCTGACTTCAAGACACTCGATCCGTCTGACATACTGGAAAGGCTCAACACACATGAGTTTCAGCTTTTTGAGAAAAGAGACATCTACGGTCCCAACTATGGGCGAACTCGTGCTTTGAAGGCAAAAGCTATTTCCTCATCTGAAGAAGAATCTGATTGCAGTTCTGATAATCCTGAAGACATTGGAAAGGAGCTTGCTATTCTTGTGAACAAGTTCCAGAAATTCACCGAGAAGAAAGGCTTCAGAAAGTCCTCACGATCTAGCTCAAGGAATGATGAAGCTTCTGTTCATGACTACAAGAAGAGATCATGCCACAAGTGCAAGAAACCTGGACACTACATCTCTGTCCGCAGTGGGACAATGAGAACAACAACAAGAAGAAAAGCAAGGAATATGATTCTGGTGACAAGAAGAAGAAGAAATACTCAAAGTCATCTTCCAAGTCTTCATCAAAGTCTTCATCACACAAGAAGAGCTCATCTGGCAAGGCTCATGCGTTTGTTGGCAAGGAAATGGATTCAGAGGAGGAGTCTTCTTCTGAGGAGGCAGAGGTGGATCCGAGGAGGAGTCCGATTCAGGCATTGCGAGTCTGGCTACAACCTACGTTGCCAAGTCCATCTTCAACATTGAAGACAATGACTCCATCACCAACGCCGATGCTGATGACCAGGATAACTCTGCTCCCACCTACTGCTTCATGGCACGCGGTGCCAAGGTAAACTTACGCACTACTCACCATCAAACATCCAGTGAAGATGACTCTGATTGTGGTTCCAAACCCAGCTTACAAAACATTTGCTAAAATTGCAACTGAACAACAGAAAACTATGGAACATATTCAAAAACTGTTAGACAAAAGCGATGACCTGTTAGACGTTGAAATGACTCGATCTTAGTCCTTAATTGAAGACGTAAAAAATCTTCACGTTAAGTATCAGGAACTTGAAAGTCGTCATGAAACGCTCTCAACAACTCATGAAAAGATCTCCTATGATTATCTTCAAAGGAAGCAAGATCTTGAGAAATTGAGAGCGGCTCATGAAATCTTCAAAAGGAAAACGAGTCACTTCGCGCCAAACAGATCAGTCCCGCTCAGGAAGGATTTGAACCACCATGTCTTAAATGCATTGAGCGTGATAACGCTACTTCTGTTGTTGGATGTTCTACTGCTGCTACTGTTGCAATATCTTCAACTGTTGATGTGGTAACTAACCCCTCTACTGAGGATGCCACTGCTATTGCTGATGAAAATGCTAGGTTGAAGACATTGCTTGAAACAGGGATGTACAAAAGTCTCAAAGGACATCAAACACTATGTGATGTCCTCAAAAGGCAGATCCTGAACCGAAACCCTAGGAAAGAGGGTGTTGGGTTCGAAAGGAAAATGAATGCTGATGGCTCTTACTGGAAACCTGAGCAGTACCCCAAAACCACATGGGTTGCTGCAAAGGAGTCTTTAGTGGATCCATCCGCCCTATCTGGCTTCACGTGTGCTAATCCCATTGTTATTGATGAATCCTTTGATGCAAACTATAAACTGTTTAAGAATCAGAATGGTGAAGTGTTTGCCAGGTACATTGGTACTAACTGCAGGAATGGGCCACCTATGAAGAAAGTCTGGGTGCTGAAAAGGTGTCTGGAGAATCTTCCTATGAATGTCATCATGACACCACAAGTGAAGAAGACAAACCCCAGACCACATGCTTCATATGGTCCAAAGGCTTCATACAGACAGAGGGCTCACCTGAGTCGCACTAACGCAAATGTTTTGCAGGGAAACCAGACTCAGGCCTATGAATATGAGCGCGTTTCATCAAACTGCCATGTTCATAAGACCAATAACTACTCTGCTTATTCTTATGAGTACTATTGCCCTCCTGCAAGACTATTTGCTAGGGCTTCAAAGCCAAAGTTCTCAGATGCTGCACTTAGGCTCATTGCTTCGAAGCCACCCTTGAAGATGTGGGTGGCTAAGAAAGCTTAACTCTCTTTTGCAGGGAAGGGTCTCCAGCCGAAAATCAAATTCGTCTGAAGCTATTGCTGGGGACCTTAAACATCTTGTAGGGCGCAAGATCAAATGCCCAAATGGTCTTATTATGTATTTTGTTCCTGAGTCGCTTGCTACCTGCCCTATCAGTCCTAACCTCGATCTAAGCTTTCATAATCCACTTGCTCGTCAAATGTTTATGCTTCACAATTCTCTTCATGAAGCCTATCCCCCTAACTGCACTGTAGGGTACGACACCAGCTCCTTCAGAATGGATTATCGATAGTGGGTGTACTAATCACATGACTGGCAAGCGAAGCCTTCTTATGGACTCAACCTTACGTCCATCTGACAAAAGTCACATCACATTTGCTGATACGGGTAAAAGCAAGGTATTGGGTCTAGGTAGAGTTGCAATCTCAGAGGATCAACACATGGATAAAGTCATGCTTGTTGAATCCCTTGGTTTCAACTTAATTTCTGTCTCAATGCTTTGCGATTTGAACATGATTGTGATGTTTGGAAAATATCGTTGCCTTGTTCTAATGGAATCCGACAAATCTCTAGTCTTTGAAGGGTATCAGAAAGATGATATGTACGTGGTAGATTTCTCAGCAGGAGCACAGCTTGCAATATGTCTTCTAGCAAAAGCTTCAGAATGCTGGCTCTGGCATCGGAGGCTAGGGCATGCTGGTATGAGGAACTTGCACACTCTTGCAAATAGGAAGCATGTCATAGGCATCGTGGGCGTCAAGTTCAAGAAGGATCACCTATGCGGTGCCTGTGAAGCTAGAAAGATGACGAGGGCCAAGCATCCCTCGAAGACAATCATGACAACGACTCAACCCTTCGAACTGCTACACATGGGCCTCTTCGGTCCCACTCACTACTCAACTCTTACTACTACTGCTTGTCTCTATGGCTTCGTTATTGTTGATGATTATTCAAGATATACTTGGGTGCATATAATTCTCTACAAGACTGAAGTGCAGGATGTCTTCAGACGCTTCGCCAATCGAGCTATGAACAACTATGGCATCACGATCAAGCACATCAGAAGTGACAATGGCACTGAATTCAAGAACACTGGCCTCGACACTTATCTTGATACTTTGGGCATCACTCATGAGTTCTCAGCTCCATACACGCCGCAGCAGAATGGCGTCGTGGAACGCAAGAACAGAACACTTATTGAGATGGCTCGGACAATGCTCGATGAATACAAGACTCCAAGAAAGTTCTGGCCTGAAGCCATTGATACTGCATGCCATATTATCAACCGTGTTTATATTCACAAGCTTCTGAACAAAACATCATATGAGCTCCTCACTGGTAAGAAGCCAAATGTCAGCTACTTCAGAGTATTTGGTGCCAGGTGCTGGATCAAGGATCCACATCACACTTCAAAATTTGCACCGAAAGCACATGAAGGTTTTATGCTTGGATACGGAAAGGATTCGCACTCCTACAGAGTCTTCAACCTCTTTTACTATAAAGTGGTTGAAACTATGGATGTGCGGTTCGATGAGACTAATGGCTCGCAAAGAGAACATCTGCCAAATGTGCTAGATGAAGTTCCATCCAGTGAAACCATCAAGCTTATGGGAACCGGAGAAATCATATCGTATGAAGCTCAGCCTGAAGAGGAACTCATCATCTCTACCCCTGATCAACCTGAAGACAATGCTCAGCCTGAAGACAATGCTCAGCCTGAAGAGCAAAATCTTCGTCCTGTTCATCCTCGTGTTGCAAATGAAGTACATATTGAGAGAATAATTGACAGCATCAATGCACCTGGTCCACTCACTCATTCAAGGGCAACACAACTAGCAAATTTCTGTGGGCACTTCACATTCGTCTCAATATCTGAACCTAAGAAAGTTGATGAAGCCTTCATGGAACCTGAATGGATTCAAGCTATGCAAGAAGAGCTTCAACAATTTGAACTGAATAATGTATGGGAACTGGTCAAGCGTCCTGATCCTCGTAAGCACAATATCATAGGCACTAAATGGATATATCGCAACAAGCAAGATGAGCATGGTCAAGTTGTCAGAAACAAAGGGCTAAAGGATACACTCAAGTTGAAGGAATTGACTTTGATGAGACATTTGCTCCTGTGGCTAGGCTCGAAGCTATACGCATACTGCTGGCCTATGCAAATCATCATAACATTCTTTTGTATCAAATGGATGTGAAGATCGCTTTTCTCAATGGCAAGATTGAAGAAGAAGTGTATGTTGCACAACCGCCTGGCTTTGAAGATCTGAAACATCCTGACATGGTGTATAAGCTCAACAAGGCATTGTATGGCCTCAAACAAGCCCCTCGTGCTTGGTATGACACACTCAAAGACTTCCTGAAGAGCAAAGACTTCAAACCTGGTTCCCTAGATCCCACACTCTTCACGAAGACATATGATGGTCAACTATTTGTGTGCCAAATATATGTGGATGACTGAAAGTGCTAGTGATCGACTAGAGGGGGGGGGGTGAATAGGCGATTTTTATGAAAGTCTTCAAAACATGGAAGTTTCAAAGACAAACGATAGAAATAAACCTATTACCATGCAGCGGAAGGTAGACTACACTAGGCAAACCATAGTCAAGTATTCAATGAAGTGAAAGCACAATGACTAATAGCAGCTAGGCAGTAAAGATCAGGTAGGAAGATATTGTGAAGCCAATCAGAACAAGCAGTCACTCAGTGAAGACAAAAGATAATGCAATCATACAATGACTTCACAAGGACCAACAATAAGTAAAGGGAAGGGAAGGATGAAACCAGTGACTCGTTAAAGACAATGATTTGTTGGACCAGTTCCAGTTGCTGTGACAACTGTACGTCTGGTTAGGGCGGCTAGGTATTTAAACCTGAGGACACACAGTCCTGGACACCCAGTCCTGAACACGCAGCTCAGGACACTCAGTCCTCACCATATTCCCCTTGAGCTAAGGTCACACAGACCTCGCCCAATCACTCTGGTAAGTCTTCAAGGTAGACTTCCAAACCTTCACAGACTTCGTTCACTGGTGATCCACAATGACTCTTGGATGCTCAGAACGCGATGCCTAACCGGCTGGAGGATTCACAGTCCTCAAGTGTAATAAGTCTTCAGATCACACAGATAGGAAGACTTCCGTGATGCCTAACACTCTTTGGCTCTGGGTGGTTAGGGCTGTATCCTCGCAAGGAATTCTCTCTCAAAGGCTTCGAGGTGGGTTGCTCTCAAACGACAAAAGCCGTACTCTAACTCTGAGCAGTCAACTGTTTATGGTTGTAGGGGTGGGCTATTTATAGCCATTGGGCAACCCGACCTGGTTTGTCCGAAATGACCCTTGGTCACTAAGGAACTGACACGTGTTCCAACGGTCAGATTTCAAACACACACGGCAACTTTACTTGGACTACAAGCAAAGCTGACTTATCCAACTCTAGACAAGATATGCTCTCATAGTCTTCACTCGAAGACATAGGATTTTGGTTAAGCATCACTTCGGTCATTCTGACTGGTTCTCTTGGACCCCACTTAATAGTACGGTGGTTCCTATGACTCAACAAAGAAGAAAAAGAACGATGAAAGAACTAAGTCTTCGCGCTCCATAGTCTTCATGCGATGTCTTCTCTTGTCATAGTCTTCAATGTGAATGTCTTCACATACCACCTTTGACTTCAATGTCTTCTTACATTTTTAGGGGTCATCTCTGGTAGGAAAACCGAATCAATGAGGGACTTCTACCTGTGTTATCCTGCAATTCTCACAAACACATTAGTCCCTCAACTAGGTTTGTCGTCAATACTCCAAAACCAACTAGGGGTGGCACTAGATGCACTTACAATCTCCCCCTTTTTGGTGATTGATGACAAACTAGTTGAAGTTTTCAACGGGGAATAAAATATGTGAAATTGTAAAGGATAGGTTATTGTCTTCATAAGTGGCAAAGGCTCCCCCTCAAGATGTGCATATAAGTAATTTGCTTTTGGTATGCAAATGCACATGGCAGGTTGTACTTGTGGAGATCCTCTTCTACTTATGATGACAATTCATCATGCATGAAAGGTATGTGAAGATAATGACATGCATAATGAAAAATGGACGTCTGCAAAATGATCTAAGTGCGGAATTTATCGTCGCACATGCGGAATTTATCATCGCATCACAGTAAAGCAAATAAGTAGCAGACGACCATCGAGTTTGAGTGTTACAACTCAAAGAACCAAATGTATCAAAACGCAAGAGTTGTGAACACTAGGCAAAATATAAAACTACCGCCCATATCAACCCGCTTGAAGACTATCAAACTCATATGCTTCTCCCCCTTTTGTCAGTAAGGACCAAAAAGGTTTGAAGACATAGAGCATCTACTCGTTCCCATGAGGAGTAGGTGAAGCAGCAGGGTCGTCGGTGTTGCTAGGCGGCGCAGACGAACTTGGGGCAGTGTCGATGCATGCAGAAGTAGGGGGCGATGAAGTAGCATCGTCTTCGTCATTGATCACTCTGGCATTCACAGTTGCCATGGAGGAAGAGAACTCAGAGTCTTCAAGAGACGGAGTTCATCGCAGCACAATCCTTCTTGGAGGTGTTGAGTCAAACTTGAAGCGTTCAGAGAAGCCATCCTCTTGAAGATCATCTTCAGAGCACATAACCGCCAGCCCTTTCCATGTACGCCGACAGTTTTCATGGGCAACAAAGGCATTCTTGGTGGCAAGGTTGCGAATCATGTTTACGTCCACCAAGGGGCTTTGCATTTGGCGCTTCAGCCAGTCATGATGCTTATCCTGTTTCTGATGAAGGGAAACCAGAAGCTCTCGGTCATTGAGAACACGGGATCGCTTCTTGGGCCATTGTGCAATGGTGCTTTCAGTGGCTTCAGTGAGGACATGATGAGGTGCACGGGTAGTACCAGCCAGAGGATAAACACGAGCGACTGCTGGATCTCCGTCAATGTGTTGTGAGAAACTTTGCTTATCAGCATTCTGAAAACTAAGGGGCTCCTTGGCAGGCTCTGGATAGATGGCTTCAACTAACATATCGACGTCAGGCAGAAAGATCCGATGATTGCGAGCAGAGGGCTGATAGGTGATAGCTGAGTGTAGTCTGATCGGCCGCATAATCCATGGAGCGTAAAACTTCAAGCCAAAGAGCTCAGATCCTGATGCAGCAAGTTGGCGGATGAAGAAGTCTTGTGCATTGAAGCATTTTCCGTGAAGAATATGGATGACCAAAGTCTTCATTGCACCTTCCAGCTTTGCATGTGGAGAATGTCCTTTGATGGGCCAGAGAGTTCGCCTTATGATGTGATAGATAGTGCGTGGCAGATACTCAAGGTCTTCAACAAAGAACTCCTTAGGATATTCAGCATCTGGAGGCAAAGGCTTCATCATGCTAAGCATCTGACTCATGTTTGGTTCAGGCTTGTGAAAAATGCTCTCCATAGCTGCACTGTGAAGCTGACAACCAGGTTCATAAAGATCTCCTGGAGTGGGCAGACCAGTGAGCTCAATGATATCAAAGGCTTTGGCTTCGTGATGAACATTGCCTGTCATCCATTCAAGGACCCAAGTCTTCGGATCTCTGTTGTAGCCACGAATATGAAGAGTGGCATAGAATTGGAGCAGCAATTCTTCGTTCCAGTGCTCCTTGTCAATGACGAACGGCAACAATCCAGACTCTCTGAAGCAATCTAGAGCTTCTTCCAAACAAGGCAGACCAGTTATGGCTTCAGTGTCAAGACGCATATGTGGGAAAATGCGACCTTGATTGTACAAAATGCATGAGTAATAACTGCGCTGCTGATAGCTCCAGAACCGATCAGAAGATATTCTTGCCTTGGTGTAGGGGTTCTTGGCGCTATCAAAGAAGGTGTTGTGTGCCTTGAAGCCATTGATATTAAAAGATCCGGGTGCATATGCAGTACCTGGAAACCTGGGAAACCTTGGCATTGGCTTCTGAGCCCGAGGCCTGTGCTCAACATGATAGTCAAAATAAGGACCAGCAGCAGGCGGAGGAGTCAGAAAGGCCATTTGACAGTGATAAGTTGGCCATAGTTGAATGCTTGCTCGATAGTGTGTGGCCTTGGTGGCGGAACAGGAGCAGTGGCATCAATAGAGGCGTCAGGCTGCACAACAGAGGTTTCAGGAGCAGTTGCATCATTGGCTTCATTGGCTTCTGGCACATTGGTTGGTGCAGGCTCCACATTTGCTTCAGCCATGACTACGTCATTGGCTTCATTTGTGTTGGTGGTGGCAGCCTCAAGATTCTCAACCTCCACTTGATGAGCTGGAGGGTCAGGCATAGACACGTTCACTTCAGGAACAGCTTCTTCAGAGATTGGGGGTGTAGGGACACGATCTTCTTCTTGTTTGTCATCGGCTGATGCAGCCGGATTGTCTTCAGCACCTTTGGCTTCAGACACGGAGACATTCACAGTCGGAGTGGCTTCTGGAAACACTTGACGTGCAACAGATTGGGGCACTTCTCCTTTTGGAACGCTCGAAAGGGGGACTTGATGCCGTGGTCTTTTGCGAAGCCTGCGTAGCACTGGCGACGCCTGTGGAGATGGAGTTGGCTGGGCCTCAAAGTCATCTTCTTCTTCTGGCACGGGTGGTGTGACTTGTTGTTGGGGAGTACTCGGGGTGTCTTGTTGTTGTGGGTGATCAGCCCAGGATGCATCCTGAGCAATTGGCGTCAGAGGACGACCAATGCTGATGAGTTCGCTCTTCGTGAGAACCGGCGATGATACCAAGTTGTGCTCGATCTGAGGAAGAACTACATCATCTTCAACATTGTCATGGTGACCAATGTCTTCAGCAGCGGTGGGATCAACTGCTAGAATGTCTTCAGCTTCATGAGCCTCTGTGGAAGCAGGATCATGAACAATCAGTTGGCGCTCGTGGTGTTCACATGCAGGGCGAACCATTGAGATAGGTTCAACAACTAAGGGCTCTGTGGGAGCAGCCCGATCCTTCTTGGTTTTGCGCTTTTTCTTAGAGGGAGCGACATCAGAAGCTTCAGGATTTTTCCTTTTTCTGGCTTCAGCCTCGGCAGTCCTCGTCTTCTTCAGTTCTGAAGCGGTTGACCTGACCTTTGGCTTTGAGCCAGTCATGCTGCTTGGGAAGACTATGCGAGGTTCTTCCTGCCTTGAAGGTACAGATTGGTCAGTTGAGGGCTTCTTCTTCTTTGCAGCCATTCTTGGGTCGATGCCAGGACAACCAAGAGCCTTGCGCTTCTCAGCCTCATTGTAGGCTTGCACACACTTGTCAGCCAGGCTCTTCATGCGCTCACGAGAACCTTTAGCTTCTTCACGCTTCTTGAGAAAGGCTTCCTTGAGCTCATGCAGCATAATCTTGAAGTTTTTCACATCTTGCACGCTGAGCTTGGCCATGTGCTTCTTGAACTGAGCTTTCTCATAGTCGATCTTTTGCTTCAGTTCAACGATGCGCTGAGCTAGAGCTAGCTCAGAAGCAATGGCGCCAGTGAAGGTGACACTGAGGCCAATTGGAAGTTGCAGATCTTCAAAGCTGAGGTTGGGCGTGTCAAACCACTCATCTATGAAGTTATGGATGATTTCCACATCAAAGAGAGGCAAATCATTGAAGATCTCTGCTTCTTCCTTGCTCTTGATCAGTTGCTCAAGAGCGTCATCTACAAGATCTTCATCGTTGGACATATCAATGGCGTCGTTGCGCAGAATAGCAGCAGTAGTCAGTTCTTGGCTGGGGGGTTGCAAGGGCATCTTTACTCTCGAGGGCTTGGAGATGCGTGACAAATCTTCAGACTGCACACTATGTTCAGGAGGTGCAGTGGCCAGAGGCTTCGCCTGTAAGACCTTTGGTGCAGGAGCATGTTTTGAAGCTTTAGGTTTCTTCAGTTTCTTTGGCTTCGGCGGTGCAGGCGCTTCATCAGATTTAGCGTCATTTGTAGGCTCATACACGGCTGTCCCTTGAACCATGATATGAGTGATGAGACCTTCCAGGTTGTAGAAGGGCCCAACAAGATTGGGTTCATCTTCGCGGGTGCCATCGGCACGGGGAGCAGAAGGACCAGGGTTGAAGTCTAGTCCCAGTGACTTCTTGTTTTGCTTAGCCGAATTCTTGGCAAACTGGAAGTTGTGCTTGAACAGATTGTCGTCACGACACCATAGCAATGACGATGGGTCTGCATCCGCAGGCTGTGGTCCACGGACCATGCAGGGATAGAAGCCTTGTTCAATGGCTTCATCTCTGGACCTGGGTTGAAGATTTCTGTATAGGATATCTCCCCATGGTCGCTTGATGGCATTCTTCTCAGCATATTCCTGGGTCACAAACTTGTACTTGAACCATTATTCTGCCCAATATCTTCGAATCCATTGGATTCGTGTCTTGCGCTGATTGTAATCCTCTTCAGGATCTGTCTTGTACAGCTCTGAGAGGTCATCAGGCAGATCTCTTGATGTTCCCCCTCGACGCTATCTGCCACCCTTCCTTGCTGATTTCTCTGTAGCCATGAACTTCAAACTGAATGGCTTCAACACGTTCAAAGGTTTCAAAGGCTTCCGCTTGCTGGTCAAACAGGAACTGGCTTCGGGAGAATTTATATGATGCCGTAAGAATTCTGCAAATGAATGCAGACTATGAGAACCAAGGGATTCTCCCACCGACATGTACCTGTGACAGCATTAAGGTGCGAGGGAAGGGGAAGA
Organism: Triticum urartu; assembly: GCF_003073215.2. NCBI lineage: Eukaryota > Viridiplantae > Streptophyta > Magnoliopsida > Poales > Poaceae > Triticum > Triticum urartu. Next base: position 513,143,919 of record NC_053028.1, on the reverse strand, counting down.
GGTCATATGCATTCTCAGAAGATTTTGAAGATAAATCAGTTTAGAAGACATTGACCTCATAGTGCGAAGACATTCACTCATAGATAGAGAGTTGGTTCCAGATTTGTACGAATCCACGAATAAGTACAAGTGAGGAATCTAACTACTTTGTGAAGCATAAGTGAACATACTAGGCATATTATGAGATGCAGTATGAAATGGATCCAACTTGTGTGAACAGAAACTACTTGTGGTAGAAAGTGATGAATCTATAGGATCAAAGGGGCTGTAAAAAGGAAGTTTTATTTACCACACAAAGAACTGCTAGATGGAGTGGGAGAGGAGGCCAAGAAGTTCGATCGTCCGTGCCCTAACTTGGCGACGGACGACACCTAAGGCGACGGCGGAGAAGACGATGTTCGCAGCCGGCGTGAAGACGGCGTCGGTGAGGTCGCGGCAGCTAAGTGCTCCGTCGCCGGCGTCGTCGAGGGCTAGCGGTGGCGCTAGGGTTTGTGCAAGAGTGGAAGAAAGGATAATGACTGTGGTGAGGCGTGTATTTATAGGGACAGGGACGGTGCAGTGTTATTACACAGGTGCCCCTGGCGATTCACATCTGAAGGGCACGTGGCTATCATGCAACATATCGGAGGTTGTTCCATGTTCCCACGCACGCCTGGATTGTCGGGTGGTCGTTCCCACTTCTCCGGGTTTCAGGTGAAAGGATTTAGCATTGAAAACAGACTTAATGTTTATCTCTGTATCTTCTGCTGACAGGGACGCAGAGAAGATATCCGACAGTTTCAATAGAATGCATATGATTTGGAGAGATAGAGTTTGAGATAGAAAGCATAGAGAGTTTAGGGTCCGATCACATTCACTTAGTTCAAAAGATTCAACAAGAAGACATAACTATAAGTGAATGCTGTAGAGTACAGAACACTAGTATATATATATATGAGAAATACAATCAAATCAACATAGTGAAGATAATCATGAAGACAAGTTGAGATTGAAGCCAAACCAAATGTGAAGACATACCAAACGTAACGCCATGAGTGAAACACTTCAAACAGAAAATTTTGGTGGTGGCATTACCCACCGTATAGGAAATATTAGACCCAGACACGGCGCACAATTATCGTGGCGCTCCGAAGTCAAATTTCACATTAATGTATTCACACTTAGAATGTAAGTCTTCATTGATTGAAGATATACTTTACTTCGTGTGTTGCACATCTAAGTCATCAATATGCATAAGTGTTAGGCTGTGTGCCTGATCACAGGACATTTGAGGATTCCAAGATATTTAGCTCACACCGTAACTTACAAAACCTCTTCTCATCCAAGGGCTTGGTGAAGATATCTGCCAATTGCTCTTCAGTGTTGACATGTATGATACCAATATCTTCCTTCACAACATGATCTCCGAGAAAGTGATGACGAATTTCAATGCGCTTTGTCTTCGAGTGCTGAACTGGGTTGTTGGCAATCTTGATGGCGCTTTCATTGTCGCAGTAGAGTGGCACTTGCTTCAGATGAATGCCATAGTCTTTGAGTGTTTGCTTCATCCATAGAAGCTGAGTACAGCAAGATCCAGCAGCAATGTATTCAGATTCAGCAGTGGAGAGAGATACACAGTTCTGCTTCTTTGAAGACCAACATACAAGTGATCGTCCCAGAAAATGACATGTGCCTGATGTAGACTTGCGATCCACCTTGTCACTAGCATAATCAGCATCCGAGAATCCAACCAGATCAAACTCTGAGCCCTTTGGATACCATAATCCTAGTGTTGGGGTGTGAGCCAAATATCGAAGAATTCACTTCACAGCTAAGTGATGCGATTCCTTTGGTGCCGCTTGGAATCGAGCACACATGCAAACACTAAGCATAATATCTGGCCTAGATGCACATAGATAAAGTAAAGAACCAATCATGGAGCGGTATACCTTTTGATCGAACTCTTTACCATTGTCGTCGGGACCCAGATGATGTTTGGCTGGCATTGGCGTCGTGAAGCCTTTGCAGTCTTGCATCCCAAATTTCTTCAGGCAATCTTTGAGGTACTTCTCTTGAGATATGAAGATGTCGTTGCGTTGCTGACGTATTTGAAGACCAAGGAAGAACTTCAGCTCACCCATCATGGACATCTGATATTGCTCTTGCATCATATATCCAAACTCGTTAGTGTATTTCTGATTGGTGCAGCCGAAGATAATGTCATCCACATATATTTGGCACACAAACAGTTCACCATCATATGTCTTCATGAAGAGAGTGGGGTCGAGGGAACCAGGTTTGAAGCCTTTGCTCTTCAGGAAGTATTTGAGTGTGTCATACCAAGCCCGAGGGGCTTGCTTGAGGCCATATAGTGCCTTGTTGAGCTTGTACACCATGTCAGGATGTTTTAGATCTTCAAAGCCAGGCGGTTGTGCAACATACACTTCTTCTTCAATCTTGCCATTGAGAAAAGCGCTCTTCACATCCATTTGATACAGAAGAATGTTATGATGATTTGCATAGGCCAGCAGTATGCGTATGGCTTCAAGTCTAGCCACAGGAGCAAATGTTTCATCGAAGTCAATCCCTTCAACTTGAGTGTACCCTTGAGCAACGAGACGAGCTTTGTTTCTAACAACTTGACCATGCTCATCTTGCTTGTTGCGATATATCCATTTGGTGCCTATTATATTGTGCTTGCGAGGATCAGGACGCTTAACCAGTTCCCATACATTATTCAGCTCAAACTGTTGAAGCTCTTCTTGCATAGCTTGAATCCATTCAGGTTCCATGAAGGCTTCTTCAACTTTCTTGGGTTCAAATATTGAGACGAATGCGAAGTGCCCACATAAATTTGCTAGCTGTGTTTCCCTTGAATGAGTGAGTGGACCTGGTGCATTGATGCTATCTATTATTTTCTCAATCTGTACTTCATTTGCAACACGAGGATGTACAGGACGAAGATTTTGCTCTTGCTAATCATTGTTACCGTTAGAAGGATTGTCTTCAGGCTGAGCATTGTCTTCTATTTGATCAGGTGCGGAGATGATAAGTTCCTCTTCAGGCTGAGATTCAGATGGTATGATTTCTCCAGTTCCCATAAGTTTGATTGATTCACTGGATGGAACTTCATCTAGCACGTTTGGCAGGTGCTCTCTTTGTGAGCCGTTAGTCTCATTAAACCGCACATCCACTGTTTCAACCACTTTATAGTGAAAAAGGTTGAAGACTCTGTAGGAGTGCGAATCCTTTCCATATCCAAGCATAAAACCCTCATGTGCTTTTGGTGCAAATTTTGAAGTATGATGTGGATCCTTGATCCAGCACCTGGCACCAAATACTCTGAAGTAACTGACATTTGGCTTCTTGCCAGTAAGGAGCTCATAGGATGTCTTGTTGAGAAGCTTGTGAAGATAAACACGGTTGATGATATGGCATGCTGTATCAACGGCTTCAGGCCAGAAATTTCTTGAAGTCTTGTATTCATCAAGCATCGTCCGGGCCATCTCAATAAGTGTTCTGTTCTTGCGTTCCACGACGCCATTCTGCTATGGTGTGTACGGAGCTGAGAATTCATGTGTAATGCCCAAAGTATCAAGATAAGTGTCTAGACCAGTGTTCTTGAATTCAGTGCCATTGTCACTTCTGATGTGCTTGATCTTGACGCTATAGTTGTTCATGGCTCGATTGGCGAAGCGTCTGAAGACATCCTGCACTTCAGTCTTGTAGAGGATTATATGCACCCAGGTATATCTTGAATAATCATCAACAATGACAAAGCCATAGAGACAAGCATTAGTAGTAAGAGTTGAGTAATGAGTGGGACCAAAAAGGTCCATGTGGAGCAGTTCGAAGGGTTGAGTCGTTGTCATGATTGTCTTCGAGGGATGCTTGGCCCTCGTCATCTTTCCTACTTCACAGGCACCGCATAAGTGATCCTTGTTGAACTTGACGCCCTCGATGCCTATGACATGCTTCTTCCTTGCAAGGGTGTGGAGGTTCCTCATACCAGCATGCCCTAGCCTCCGATGCCAGAGCCAGCATTCAGAAGCTTTTGCTAGAAGACATACGGCAAGTTGTGGTCCTGCTGAGAAATCTACCACGTACAAATCATCTTTCCGATACCCTTCAAACACTAGAGACTTGTCAGATTCCATTAGAACAAGGCAACGATATTTTCCAAACATCACAATCATGTTTAAATCGCAAAGCATGGAGACAGACATTAAGTTGAAACCAAGGGATTCAACAAGCATGACTTTATCCATGTGTTGATCCTCTGAGATTGCAACTCTACCTAGACCCAATACCTTGCTTTTACCAGTGTCAGCAAATGTGATGTGACTTTTGTCAGATGGACGTAAGGTTGAGTCCATAAGAAGGCTTCGCTTGCCAGTCATGTGATTAGTACACCCACTATCGATAATCCATTCTGAAGGAGCTGGTGTCGTACCCTACAGTGCAGTTAGGGGGATAGGCTTCATGAAGAGAATTGTGAAGCATAAACATTTGACGAGCAAGTGGATTATGAAAGCTTAGATCGAGGTTAGGACTGATAGGGCAAGTGGCAAGCGACTCAGGAACAAAATACATAATAAGACCATTTGGGCATTTGATCTTGCGCCCTACAAGATGTTTAAGGTCCCCAGCAATAGCTTCAGACAATTTTGGTTTTCGGCTGGAGACCTTTCCCTGCAAAAGAGAGTTAAGCTTTCTTAGCCACCCACATCTTCAAGGGTGGCTTCGAAGCAATGAGTCTAAGTGCAGCATCTGAGAACTTGGGCTTTGGAGCCCTAGCAAAAAATCTTGCAGGTGGACAATAGTACTCATAAGAATAAGCAGAGTAGTTCTTGGTCTTATGAACATGGCGGTTTGATGAAACGCGCTCATATTCATAGGCCTAAGTAAGGTTTCCCTGCAAAACATTTGCGTTAGTGCAACTCAGGTGAGTCCTCTGTCTGTATGAAGCCTTTGGACTGTATGAAGCCTATGGTCTGGGGTTTGTCTTCTTCATGTGTGGTGTCATGACGACATTCACAGGAAGATTCTCCAAACATCTTTTCGGCACCCAGACTTTCTTCATAGGCGGCCCATTCCTGCAGTTAGTACCAATATACCTGGCAAACACTTCACCATTTTGATTCTTAAACAGTTTATAGTTTGCATCAAAGGATTCATCAATACCAATGGGATTAGCACAAGTGAATCCAGATAGGCTGGATGGATCCGCTGAAGGTTCCTTTGCAGCAAACCATGTGGTTTCGGGGTACTGCTCAGGTTTCCAGTAAGAGCCATCAGCATTCATTTTCCTTTCGAACCCAACACCCTCTTTCCTAGGGTTTCGGTTCAGGATCTGCCTTTTGAGGACATCACATAGTGTCTGAGGCCCTTTGAGACTTTTGTACATCCATGTTTCAAGCAATGTCTTCAACCTAGCATTCTCATCAGCAATAACAGTGGTATCCTCAGCAGAGGGGTTAGTTACCACATCAACAGTTGAAGATATTGCAATTGTAGCAGCAGTAGAACACCCAGCAACAGAAGTAGTGTTGTCACGCTCGATGCATTTAAGACATGGTGGTTCAAATCCTTCCTGAGATGAACTGATCTGTTCGGCACGAAGTGACTCGTTTTCCTTTTGAAGATCTTCATGAGCCGCTCTCAATTTCTCAAGATCTTGCTTCCTTTGAAGATAATCATAGGAAAGCTTTTCATGAGTTGTTGAGAGCGTTTCATGACGACTTTCAAGTTCCTCATACTTAACATGAAGATTTTTTATGTCTTCAATTAAGGACTGAGATCGAGTCATTTCAGCGTCTAACAGATCATCGCTTTTGTGTAACAGTTTTTGAGTTCCATAGCTCTCTGTTGTTCAGTTGCAATTTTAGCAAGTGTTTTGTAGCTAGGTTTGGAACCACAATCAGAGTCATCTTCACTATATGTTTGATAGTGAGTAGTGCGTGTGTTTACCTTGGCACCGCTTGCCATGAAGCAGTAGGTAGGAGCGGAGTAGTCCTTGTCATTTGCATCGGTGTCGGTGATGAAGTCATTGTCTTCAGTGTTGAAGATGGACTTGGCAACGTATGCTGTAGCCAGACTCGCAATGCCAGAATCAGACTCCTCCTCAGACTCCACCTCCGCCTCCTCAGAAGCGGACTCCTCCTCTGAATCCATTTCCTTGCCCAAACGCATGTGCCTTGCCAGATGAGCTCTTCTTGTGTGATGAAGACTTTGAGGAAGACTTGGAAGAAGACTTTGAGTATTTCTTCTTCTTCTTCTTGTCGTCAGAGTCATGCTCCTTGCTCTTCTTCTTCCTCTTGTTCTCATTGTCCCACTGCGGACACTCAGAGATGTAGTGGCCAGGTTTCTTGCACTTGTGGCATGTTTTCTTCTTGTAGTCATGGGAAGAAGCTTCATCATTCCTTGAGCTTGATCATTAAGACTTTCTGAAGCCTTTCTTCTTGGTGAATTTTTGGAACTTCTTCACAAGCATAGCAAGCTCCTTTCCAATGTCTTCAGGATCATCAGAACTGCTGTCAGATTCTTCTTCACATGAGGAGACAGCTTTTGCCATCAAGGCACGAGTTCGCCCATAGTTGGGACCATAGATGTCTCTTTTCTCAAAAAGCTGAAACTCGTGTGTGTTGAGCCTCTCAAGTATGTCAGACGGATCGAGTGTCTTGAAGTCAGGACGTTCTTGAATCATCAGGGCTAGGGAGTCAAACGATCTGTCAAGTGATCTCAGGAGTGTCTTGACAACTTCATGCTTGGTGATCTCAGTGGCACCGAGAGCTTGAAGCTCATTTGTGATGTCAGTGAGTCAATCAAACGTGAGCTGGACATTCTCATTGTCATTTCTCTTGAAGCGCTTGAAGAGGTTGCGAAGGACACTGATTCTCTGATCTCTCTGGGTTGAGACGCCTTCTTTGACCTTGGAGAGCCAGTCCCAGACTAGCTTAGATGTTTCCAAGGCACTCACGCGGCCATACTGTCCTTTGGTCAGATGACCATAGATGATGTTCTTGGCAGTGGAGTCCAGTTGAACGAACTTCTTGACGTCAGCAGCAGTGACACCTTCACCAGCCTTGGGAACGCCATTCTTGACGACATACCATAGGTCGACATCAATGGCTTCAAGATGCATGCGCATCTTATTCTTCCAGTAGGGATATTCAGTTCCATCAAAGACGGGGCATGCAACGGAGACTTTAATTATCCCTGCAGTCGACATAGCTAAAACTCCAGGTGGTTAAACCGAATCACACAGAACAAGGGAGTACCTTGCTCTGATACCAATTGAAAGTGCTAGTGATCGACTAGAGGGGGGTGAATAGGCGATTTTTAGGGAAGTCTTCAAAACATGGAAGTTTCGAAGACAAACGATAGAAATAAACCTATTACCATGCAGCGGAAGGTAGACTACACTAGTCAAACCATAGTCAAATATTCAATGAAGTGAAAGCACAATGACTAATAGCAGCTAGGCAGTAAAGATCAGGTAGGAAGATATTGTGAAGCCAATCAGAACAAGCAGTCACTCAGTGAAGACAAAAGATAATGCAATCATACAATGACTTCACAAGGACCAACAGTAAGTAAAGGGAAGGGAAGGATGAAACCAGTGACTCGTTGAGGACAATGATTTGTTGGACCAGTTCCAGTTGCTGTGACAACTGTATGTCTGGTTAGGGCGACTAGGTATTTAAACCTGAGGACACACAGTCCCGGACACCCAGTCCTGAACACGCAGCTCAGGACACTCAGTCCTCACCATATTCCCCTTGAGCTAAGGTCACACAGACCTCGCCCAATCACTCTGGTAAGTCTTCAAGGTAGACTTCCAAACCTTCACAGACTTTGTTCACCGGCGATCCACAATGACTCTTGGATGCTCAGAACACGATGCCTAACCGGCTGGAGGATTCACATTCCTCAAGTGTAATAAGTCTTCAGATCACACAGACAGGAAGACTTCAGTGATGCCTAACACTCTTTGGCTCTGGGTGGTTAGGGCTTTATCCTCGCAAGGAATTCTCTCTCAAAGGCTTCGATGTGGGTTGCTCTCAAACGACAAAAGCTGTACTCTAACTCTGAGCAGCCAACCGTTTATGGTTGTAGGGGGTGGGCTATTTATAGCCACTTGGCAACCCGACCTGGTTTGTCCGAAATGACCCTTGGTCACTAAGGAACTGACACATGTTCCAACGGTCAGATTTCAAACACACACGACAACTTTACTTGGACTACAAGCAAAGCTGACTTATCCAACTCTGGACAAGATTTGCTCTCATAGTCTTCACTCGAAGACATAGGATTTTGGTTAAGCATCACTTCAGTCATTCTGACTGGTTCTCTTGGACCCCACTTAACAGTTTGGTGGTTCCTATGACTCAACAAAGAAGAAAAAGAACGACAAAAGAACTAAGTCTTCGCGCTCCATAGTCTTCATGCAATGTCTTCTCTTGTCATAGTCTTCAATGTGAATGTCTTCACATACCACCTTTGACTTCAATGTCTTCTTACATTTTTAGGGGTCATCTCTGGTAGGAAAACCGAATCAATGAGGGACTTCTACCTGTGTTATCCTGCAATTATCACAAACATATTAGTCCCTCAACTAGGTTTGTCGTCAATACTCCAAAACCAACTAGGGGTGGCACTAGATGCACTTACGATGACATTATCTTCGGCTGCACTAATCAGAAATACAGTGATGAGTTTGGATATATGATGCAAGAGCAATATCAGATGTCCATGATGGTTGAGCTGAAGTTCTTCCTTGGTCTTCAAATACGACAGCAGCGCAACGGCATCTTCATATCTCAAGAGAAATACCTCAAAGATTGCATAAAGAAGTTTGGAATGCAAGACTGCAAAGGTTACACGACGCCCAATGCCAGCTAAACACCATCTGAGTCCCGACGACAATGGTAAAGAGTTCGATCAAAAGGTATACCGCTCCATGATTGGTTCTTTGCTTTATTTATGTGCATCCAGGCCAGATATCATGCTTAGTGTTTGCATGTGTGCCCGATTCCAAGCGGCACCAAAGGAATCGCATCACTTAGCTGTGAAGCAAATTCTTTGATATTTGGCTCACACCCCAACACCAGGATTATGGTATCCAAAGGGCTCAGAGTTTGATCTAGTTGGATTCTCGGATGCTGATTATGCTGGTGACAAGGTGGATCGCAAGTCTACATCAGGCACATGTCACTTTCTGGGACGATCACTTGTATGTTGGTCTTCAAAGAAGCAGAACTGTGTATCTCTCTCCACTGCTGAATCTGAATACATTGCTGCTGGATCTTGCTACGCTCAGCTTCTATGGATGAAGCAAACACTCAAAGACTATGGCATTCATTTTAAGCAAGTGCCACTCTACTACGACAACGAAGGCGCCATCAAGATTGCTAATAACCCAGTTCAGCACTCGAAGACAAAGCACATTGAAATTCGTCATCACTTTCTCAGAGATCATGTCATGAAGGAAGATATTGATATCATACACGTCAACACTAAAGAGAAACTGGCAGATATCTTCACAAAGCCCTTGGATGAGAAAAGGTTTTGCAAGTTACGGTGTGAGCTAGATATCTTGGAATCCTAAAATGTCCTATGATCAGGCACACATCCTAACACTTATGCATGTCGATGACTTAGATGTGCAACACATGAAGTAAAGTATGTCTTCAATCAATGAAGACTTACATTCTGAGTGTGAATACATTAACGTGGAATTTGACTTCGGAGTGCCACGATAATTGTGCGCCGTGTCTGGGTCTAATACTTCCTATACGGTGGGTAATGCCACCACCAAATTCTTCCCTTAGAAGTGTTTATCACATGGCGTTACATTTGCAAAGTCTTCGCATTTTGTTTGTCTTCAATTTTAACATGGCCTCATGTTTATCTTCAATTTAGTTTATGTCCTCTACAACATTCACTTATAGCTATGTCTTCATGTTGAATCTTTTGAACTAAGTGAATGTGATCGGACACTAACCTCTCCATGCTTTTGTCTTAAGTCTCTCTATCCAAATCATATGCATTCTATTGAAACTGTCAAAACGTCTTCTCTGCGTCCTTGTCAACAGAAGACACAGAGACAAACATTAATCTGTTTTCAATGCTCAATCCTTTTGCCTGAAACCCGGAGAAGCGGGAACGACCACCCGACAATCCAGGCGTGCTTGGGAACGTGGAACAACCTCTCATGTGTTGCATGATCGCCACATGTCCTTCAGATGCGAATCGCTAGGGGCACCTGTGTAATAACACTGTGTCGTCCCTGTCCCTATAAATACACGCCTCACCCCAGTCATTATCTCTTCTTCCACTCTCGCACAAAACCTAGCGCCACCGCTAGCCCTCGACGATGCCGGCGACGAAGCACTTAGCTGTCGCGACCTCACCGACGCCGTCCTCACGCCGGCCGCGGACATCGTCTTCTCCGCCGTCGCCGTAGGTGTCCTCCGTCGCCAAGTTAGGGCACGGAAGATCGAACTGCTCTTCCTCCTCTCCCACTCCGTCTAGCAGTTCCTCGTGTGGTAAATGAAACCTCCTTTTTACAGTCTTTTTGATCCGATAGATTCATCCTTTTCCACCACAAGTAGTTTCTGTTCACACAAGTTGGATCTATCTCATACTGCATCTCATAACATGCCTAGTATGTTCACTTATGCTTCACAAAGTAGTTAGATTCCTCACTTGTACTTATTCATGGATTCGTACAAATCTGGAACCAACTCTCTACCTATGAGTGAATGTCTTCGCACTATGAGGTCAATGTCTTCTAAACTGATTTATCTTCAAAATCTTTTGAGAATGCATATGACCTCTTCCCCTTCCCTCGCACCTTTAATGCTGTCACAGGTACATGTCCGTGGGAGAATCCCTTGGTTCTCATAGTCTGCAATCATTTGCAGAGTTCTTACAGCATCATATAAATTCTCCTGAAGCCAGTTCTTGTCTGACCAGTAGACGGAAGACTTTAACAGTTTTGAAGCCTTTCCGTCTAAACTTCATGGCACTAGAGAAATCTGCAAGGAAGGGTGGCGGACAGCGTCGTGGAAACACCTCAAGAGATTTGCCTCCTGACCTCTATGAGCTGTACAAGACAGATCCAGAGAAGGACTACAATCAGTGGAAAACCCGAATCTAATGGATTCGAAGATATTGGGCAGAACAATGGTACAAATACAAGTTCGTGACCCAGGAATATGCTGAGAAGAATGCCATCAAGCGACCGTGGGGAGAGATCTTGTACAGAAATCTTCAACCCAGGTCCAGAGCTGAAGCAATTGAACAAGGCTTCTATCCTTGCATGGTCCATGGACCACAGCCTACAGATGCAGACCCATCTTCATTACTACGGTGCCGTGACGATAATCTGTTCAAGCGCAACTTCTAGTTTGCCAAGAACTCGGCCAAAGAAAACAAGAAGTCGCGGGGATTAGACTTCAATCCAGGTCCCTCTACTCCTCGTGCTGAACCCAATCTTGTTGGGCCCTTCTACAACCTAGATGGTCTCATCTCTCATATTATGGTTCAAGGGACAGCTGTGGATGAACCTGCAGATGACGCTGATTCTGACGAAGCACCTGCACCACCGAAGCCAAAGAAGCTGAAGAAACCTAAAGCTTAGAAGCCTTCCCCTGCACCAAAGGTTTCACGGGCGAAGCCTCTGGCCACTACACCTCCTGAAGACAGTGTGCAGTCTGAAGATCTTTCACGCATCTCCAAGCCCGCCAAAGTGAAGATGCCCATGCAACCCACTAGTCAAGCACTGACCCCTGCTGCTGTTCTGCGCAACGAGAATGTCGCCATTGATCCGTCCAGCGACGACGATCTTGGCGATGACGCTCTTGAGCAGTTGATCAAGAGCAAGCAAGAGGCGGAAATCTTCAATGACCTTCCTCTCTTTGATGTGGAAATCTTAAACAAGTTCATTGATGATTGGTTTGACAGCCCAAATGTTAGCTTTGATGATCTTCAGCTTCCCATTGGCCTCATCGTTGCCTTCCACGGAGCCATTGCTGCTGAGCTGGCTCTAGCTCAGAAAATTGTTGAGCTGAAGCATAAGATAGATTAGGAAAAGGCTCAGTTCAAGAAGCATATGGCCAAGCTCAATGTTGAAGACATTCGGAACTTTCAGGTCATGATGCATGAGCTCAAGGAAGCATTCTGCACGAAACGCGAAGAAGCCAAAGGTTCTCGTGAGCGCATGAAGGATCTTGCTGCTAAATGTGTTCAGGGATACAATGAAGCTGAAAAGCGCAAGGCTTTGGGGCGTCCAGGCATCGACCCCCGAATGGCGGCCAAGAAGAAGAAGAAGCCAGCTGTGGCAGAACCCGAAGCACCAAGGCAGGAAATACATCCAATTGTCTTCCCAGCCAGTATGACAGGCTCGAAGCCTAAGGTACCCACAGTGGCTTCAGAACTCAAGAAAACAAGGGCAGCTGAAGCCAAAGCAAGAAAACGCAAGACCAAGGCCACCACTGATGATGCTCCCCCAACCAAGAAACGGAAAACCAAGAAGAGAGATCGGGCTGCTCCCACAGAGCCCCTTGATGTTGAGCCAATCTCAGTGGCTCGTCCTCCGTCTGAACATTAAGAGTGCCAAGTGATAGTTCATGAGCCTGCTTCCACAGAGGCTCCTGAAGCTGAAGACAATCCGGCTGTTGACCCCACCGCAGCTGAAGACATTGGTCCTCATGACAATGTTGAGGATGATGAAGTCCTTCCTTAGATCGAGCACAATTTTGTATCATCGCCTGTGCTCACGCACACCGAACTCATCAGCATTGGTCATCCTCTGACGCCAACTGCTCAAGATGCATCATGGGCTGATCACCCACAACACCAATACACCCCAAGTGCTCCCCAACCACAATATGATGATGACTTTGAGGCCCAAACGACTCCATCTCCACCAGCGTCGCCAGCATTATGCAGGCTTCGCAAAGGACCAAGGCCCCAAGTCCCTTCCACTATGCACGTTTCTGAGTCTGAAGCCAAAACTGCTGAAGATATTCCGGCTGCATCAGCCGATGAAGGAGAAGAACCAAGAGTTGAAGCAGAAAGAGTTGCTACACCCTCGTCCCACAAAGATGTTGTTCTTGAGGAGAACGTGTCCGACCCTCCAGCTCCTGAAGTGGAGGTCAACAATCCTGATGCGGCCACCAACATCAACACTGAAGCTAATGACGTTGTCATGGCTGAAGCTACTGTGGCGCCTGTAGCTCATGCGGTGCCAGAAGTGCATGCACCTGAAGCCACTGCAGCGCCCGAAGCCAATACTGAAGCTCTTGAAGCCAATGTGGACCCTGAAGCCCATGTCAACGCCAATGCCAATGCTCCTGTACCCCCTCCAAGACCTCATACAATTGAGCTGGCATTTGATCATGGTCAGCCTGTTATGGTCCGATGGCCCATTCTGGTTCCTCCACCTACTGCGGGTCCACAGTTTGACTATCATGTCAAGCACAGACCTCATGTCCAGAAGCCCAAGCCAAGACTTCCAAGATTCCCAGGCACTGCAACCTCTCTTGGGGTCTTCAATGTGAAGGGCTTTGTGGCACATAACAGCTTCTTCAACAACGCCATGAACCCTTACACCAAACCTCACATTTCATCTGATCGGTTCTGGAGCTATCAGCAGCGCAGCTACTATTCCTGCGTCTTATACAATCAAGGGCTCATATTTCCCCATATGTGTCTTGATCCTGAAGCTATAGCTGGCCTGCCTTGTCTAGAAGAAGCGTTGGATTGCTTCAGAGACGCTGGACTCCTGCAGTTTGTCACAGACAAGGAACACTGGAATGAAGAGCTTCTGCTACAGTTCTATGCAACTCTTCACATTCGAGGCTACAACAGGGATCCAAAGACTTGGGTCCTTGAGTGGATGACAGGCAATGTCCATCATGAAGCCAAAGCTCTTGATATCATTGAGCTCACAGGCCTACCCACTCCTGGTGAATACTATGAACCAGGTTGTCAACAACACCAGAATGCTTTGGAGAGCATTTTTCAGAAGCCAGAACCCAACATGAGTCAAATCTTGAGCATGATGAAGCCTTTGCCTCACGACGCTGACTACCCATCTGAATTCTTTGTTGAAGACCTAGAGTATTTTCCCCGCACCATTTATCATATCATCAGAAAAACTATATGGCCTGTCAAAGGACATTCATCTGCAGTGAAGCTTGAAGGAGCAATGAAGACTTTGGTTTTCTATATCTTCAATGGCATCAGCTTCAATGCTCAAGACTTATTCATCAGGCAGTTGGCTGCATCTGGCTCCGACATTTTTGGTATGAAGTTTTATGCTCCATGGGTAATGCGCCTTATCAAGCTTCACTCTGCCATCAACTATCAGCCGTCTGCGCGGAATCATCTTGTATTCTTGCCAGAGGTTGATCTGTCTGTTGAAGCTATTTACCCAGAGCATGCTAAGGATCCCATTTATCTTCACAATGCTGATCACCAAAGCTTCACCTAGCCCATTGAAGGAGTTCAGGCAGTCTCGCACTACACGTGCCCCTCGCGCTCAAACTGACGCCACTGGAAGCACCATTGCCCAAAGGCCTCGGAGGCGCTTTCGTGTTCTCAATGACCGAGAGCTTCTCGTCGCGCTACACTAGAAACAGGACAAGCATCACAACTGGCTTAAGCGTCAGATGCAAAGCCTTTTGGTGGATGTCAATCGCATTCGCAATCTTGCCACCAAGAATGCCTTTGTTACTCATGAAACCTGTCGGAGGTCTTGGAAGAGTCTGACATTGCTTAGTGCTGAAGCTGATCTGCATGACGATGGCTTCACCGAAAGATTCAAGTTTGACTCAACTCCTCCAAGGAATGCTCACTTGCGTCGGACTCCCTCACTTGAAGACTTTGACTATTCGTCCTCAGCTGCGACAGTGGATGCCAGAGTCATCGAGGACCAAGATGATGCAACTTCACCTCCTCCAACTTCAGCGCGTGTCGGCACTGCACCAAGTTCTTCTGCACCACCGGACCTCAACGACGACCCTGCTGCCTCGCCTGCACCTCATGGGAATGAGTAGGCGCTCTATGTCTTCAAACCTTTTTGGTCCTTACTGACAAAAGGGGGAGAAGCATATGAGTTGATAGTCTTCAAGCGGGTCCATATGGGTGGTTGTTTTTCTTTTTGCTTCTTTTGCCAAGTACTTACAACTCTCGCTTTTCGATACATTTGGTTCTTTGAGTTGTAACACTTAAACTCGATGGTTGTCTGCTACTCATTTGCTATTCAGTGATGCGATGATAAATTCCGCATGTGCGATGATAACTTCCACACTTAGGTCATTTTGCAGACGTCCATTTTTCATTATGCATGTCATTATCTTCGTTACATCAAATCATGCATGATGAATTGTCATCATAAGTTGAAGAGGATCTCCACAAGTACAACCTGCCATGTGCATTTGCATTCCAAAAGCAAATTACTTACATGCACATCTTCAGGGGGAGCCTTTGCCACTTATGAAGACAATACCCTATCCTTTACAATTTCACATATTTTATCCCCCGTTGAAAACTTCAACCAGTTTGTCATCAATCACCAAAAAGGGGGAGATTGTAAGTTCATCTAGTGCCACCCCTAGTTGGTTTTGGAGTATTGACGACAAACCTGGTTGAGGGACTAATGTGTTTGTGAGAATTGCAGGATAACACAGGTAGAAGTCCCTCATTGATTTGGTTTTCCTACCAGAGATGACCCCTAAAAATGTATGAAGACATTGAAGTCAAAGGTGGAATGTGAAGACACTCACATTGAAGACTATGACAAGAGAAGACATCGCGTGAAGACTATGGAGCGTGAAGACTTAGTTGTTTCGTCGTTATTTTTCTTCTTTGTTGAGTCATAGGAACCACCGTACTGTTAAGTGGGGTCCAAGTGAACCAGTCAGAATGACTGAAGTGATGCTTAACCAAAATCCTATGTCTTCGAGCGAAGACTATGAGAGCAAATCTTATCCAGAGCTGGATAAGTCAGCTTTGCTTGTAGCCCAAGTAAAGTTGTCGTGTGTGTTTGAAATCTGACCATTGGAACACGTGTCAGTTCCTTAGTGACCCAGGGTCATTTCAGACAAATCAGGTCGGGTTGCCTAGTGGCTATAAATAGCCCACCCCCTACAACCATAAATGGTTGGCTGCTCAGAGTTAGTGTACGGCTTTTGTCGTCTGAGAGCAACCCACCTCGAAGCCTTTGAGAGAGAATTCCTTGCGAGGACAAAGCCCTAAACACCCAGAGCCAAAGAGTGTTATGCATCACTGAAGTCTTCTTGTCTGTGTGATCTGAAGACTTATTACACTTGAGGACTGTGAATCCTCCAGCCGGTTAGGCGTCGCGTTCTGAGCATCCAAGAGTCATTGTGGATCGCGGGTGAACAAAGTCTGTGAAGGTTTGGAAGTCTACCTTGAAGACTTACCAGAGTGATTGGGCGAGGACTGGGTGTCCTTAACTCAAGGGGAATAAGGTGAAGACGTGGTCTTCTGAGTTAAATCTCAGCCTCCCTAACCAGACATACAGTTGTCACAGCAACTGGAACTGGTCTAACAAATCATTGTCTTCAACGAGCCACGGGTTCCATCCTTCCCATCTCTTTACTTTTAGATTAGTCCTTGTGAAGTCATTGCATGTCTGCATTCTCTATTTGTCTTCACTGTGTGACTGTTGTTCTGATTGGCTTCATACTATCTTCCATCCTGATCTATACTGCCTAGCTACTATTAGTCCTTGTGCTTTCATCTCATTGAATACTTGCCTATGGCTTGCTTAGTGTAGTCTACCTTTCGCTTTATGGTAATAGATTGGTTACTATCGTCTGTCTTTGAAAGTTCCATGTTTTGAAGACTTTCATAAAAATCGCCTATTCACCCCCCCTCTAGTCGATAACTAGCACTTTCACTTTCCTTCGCTGACAGGTGGGACCCACGCTTATGGGTCCCACATGTCAATGACAGAATGGTAGGATTGTTCGCGTCAGGGGATCCTCATCCCCCCAATGTGCCCCTCATCCCTCTCGGCCCCACCGCTCCTCTGCCTTTGTGTGCATGACATGCGGGCTAGCTGAACTGCGGCGACCATCAACTTTCTACCACAGACACACCCGATTGGACGCGGTTTGCCTGCTCCACTGCTGTGCTTCGATCCGTACTCCCGCACCATCGAATTTTCATCCAGCGGCTGTGACACATTTAGTACCCCGCCGGTGCGGCCATCTACGCCTCGTAACGCCCCGACACCCAGCTGTGGCACCCTCACCACGGCCACGCCACCACCGGCCGGTTCAACTCGAACGAGTGAGTCGCGAACCACACCACCACCATGAGAATGACATGTGGGCCAGCCGCATTTAAGGTCCGCATGTCATTGACTCATAGGCCGGGCACTAAAGCCACTGAAGTTCGGTACGGTGGGCCCCGAGAGGGAAATGTAACTCCCGCGGCAGGCCTTGTGGTGCTCCGGCAGTACGAGCTCGTGCCAAAACTGGAATTTGTTTCTTACTACTACCAACTAGTACTAGTAAGGTACACGTGCATTGCACGCATGAGATTCTGGTGGTTTGTGCATTATGGTTCTACATGTGGAGCTTTTTGGATTCTAACATGTGGCAAAATCTGGTGGAATCTAAGGTTAGGCAAGTTTGATTAACTTTGGTGAGTGTTTAGTTCAAGCCACACCTTAGGCAACCCACACTAAGGCCCCATATGACATACACACAAAAAATGTGGCAAGATTCCCTTAGGCTTGCCAACTTGTTTCTCTCGTTTTGAAGAACTAATAACTTTGCCTAAGCTTAGTTGTGCCGTGCACGTACCTACTAGTGGTTGTATAGTGGTAGTACTAGTAATATAGTATTAGGAGTACAAACTTGGTACTAGTAGGAGTAGTACTAGTATGGAATGCTCCTACTCTATCAACGAGCCCTGTCTGACACCAAATTTCTTGGCTTCCAGGCTACAGCTAGATCTTCCCCACGTTTCTGTTTTCCAACCCGTCGGCGGGCGGGGTGTCGGTTTGCTCAATGGCAGTCCCACATGAAAGTGAAAATGCTAGGCAACACGCCTTCCCTAAGCTATGTGTCATGCCGGACGGGCCGTGTTGTACTCCCGATTCCCGGGCGTGTGGGGGTGCGACGCGAACGCGGTAGGCCTTTTCCTTTTACCAGCAATGTGCCCGTGCGTTGCGATGAATCCAAAGTAGTAGAATAGTAGTATATGTTCACAAACTTGAAAGAAATCACTATTGTTTTGATATACTCCTAATATATTACTCCCTCCGTACCTAAATATTTGTCTTTTTTGATATTTCAAATGGACTATCACATACGGATTATATAGACATATTCAGTGTTTCTAGCAAGATGCCCGCGCGTTGCACGAAGTTGATGGAAAAGGTAAGCACAACTTATAAATTGACAGATGGAGTAGTAGTTACAGTGATGCATATAATTAAGCAAAGGGATCGCACATGTCGGTATTGACTGGAACGAGAATGCAACAGCACAATAAGAATTAAGGCCACGATGATGGGATCGCAGTGGTGGTTACAGAAGGCAAGAAGAAAGATGGATCCACGAATGTACGACCTCCTCCTCCTCAACTTAGTGCGCCGGGCCACCGACCGGCGGCTAAGGAGCGGTGGCTTTTGTGGCGAGGTCGAGGTGCTTCTCAGCAAAGGCATCCAAGGATTCCAGCCGGTTGAGGAAGGCCAACATCGTAGCGTCCTCATTGGCCTTGTAGATACCTATGTACACGATTTCCTCGTACATGTGGATGTGTAGGTCAACGAATTCTTGCAGGGAGAGGCGCCTCACGGCGAGCGCGACCTCCAGGTGGACATTCTTCGTGGCGTCGGCGGGCAGTCGCAGGGCCACCAGTGCTTGAAAGAGGTTCCGGCCATGGAGGCCGATTAGGGTGGCAGGCAATGAGGAGCCCGGGCGCGCTGGCTGGAGGAGTACGGTGATGTCGTCCGCGAGCTTCTTGAGGACGGTGAACTTGTTGCTGGTGGCAACGATCATCTGTTCCAACTGAGAGTCGTAGTTGGCATCGAAGGCGGCCATCCACCAGCTGGTCTCCAACACCGTGTGGAGACGATCCTCGGCGCCATGCCGCAAGCCGGCATCGTGGACCATCTGGCGCAGCCGCTGGCCGCTCACGAGCATCGCCGCCATGGGTCTGGAGTGAGCTCTTTTGCGCTTAGTGCAGGTGCTTAGGCAAATGCTTAGGTGCGTACGATGTGGTAGATGCATTGGAATGGAGGGGCGCCTTTATATGAGGGCAGTGAGGGCAAACTGCATTGCATTCACATCGTGCAGCCTCTTTTCCTGGACCTCCTCCCATTACTTCCCTCATGCATTAATTGAAGGAGGATGCATTGGCCGTTCAACATATCGGGAAATGCTACTCCCTCCATCGTATACATTAAAGCCGTATCGGGAACTGCGCCGCCCGTTGTCAAATCGAATACTCCCTCCGTCTAGGTGAGTATTAAGTCATCTTACGAAAACCAAATACTAGTAAACACATAGGCGTGGTGCATTAACTCTCACGTTGTTTCTTATTTTTTTAAACATAAATAGAGGAATCAACCAAGCAGAGATGTGGGGCTTGTATGCTTTTAATGACTTGAGATTATCAAACATGACATGCAGTGGTCAGTTCGTTCCACAAGATCAAATACAACCCACGTCAGCACACACGCATCTTATATAGCATCACATCCAATGGCTATAAAAGATGAATGAGACCAAATTATATCTCATCTAGATGAGTTCTAGCAAAACTGTATAAATAATACTTAGTACTCCTGCGCCATGTATCATATATTAGTATCATGTAGTACTTTATTTATTTATGAGGTATCCAGATGGCACTGCACCACCAAGAAAAGAGGGTAACATCAAAATTATGGACTACTTTTTTGAGTATGTTGGTAAGGTCCGGTCATAGTCACTTGTTGAAATCTCTAAAAAGACAAATACTCCCTCCGTTCGGAAATACTTGTCATCAAAATGGATAAAAGGAAATGTATCTAGACGTATTTCAGTTTTAGATACATCTCTTTTTATCCATTTTGATCACAAGTATTTCCGGACGGAGGGAGTAGAAAACAGAGTTGGTGATGATGGTGTGCGTGCCATCCTGCAATATAGGCCGTCAGATTTATATCTAACGGATAGGAAAGAAACTATGGCAATTTTGCAAAAATATACCCACACGTCTCTCCACGTTCACAAATAAGGCCTTCCCTCGTTCAACATTTTCTCTCACAAGATAAACTACTCATACAAATGCATCTTGAGGTGTCCATAGAATCGAAGAGAGGGATGATGTGTGTGTGTGTGTGTGTGCGCGCGCGCGATCGATAAAGAGTGCCATTGAATTTGTGTGTGCCCACATCAAAGATATAGAGTGGCTGGCCTACTGGAACATGAGATGGGACATGTGCAGTTTGTTGTTGTGGCATGGATACCTACCTGCAGCGCTCGACTATCGGTGTGTGGTGGGGGAAGAGGGAGGCCCAATTAACTATAGAGGTACAATGGCTGGTATATGTGTGGAGGAGGAGAGAGGCCTACCTCATGTATTAAGGATATCGATCTGCGTCATGTATTAAGGGAGATCGATCGGCATCCATGCATATGTGCAGGAGAGGAATAATGTTGGGAGAGAGACAGAGCTAGAGTGTTGGAGGGGGTGGTAGTGGAGTTGCTTCTAACAAATGGTGGGATAGGCTTGCTAGACAAACGGAGGGCACGCCTGCAATATCAATAAGAGAGGAGATGGCTGCTTATTGTCTGTGCACGTGCATGTGAGAGACGGGTCAGGAGGCATGCACGAATGATGATGGGGGAAGATGTGGTTGTGGTAAGAAGACGTAACTACATAGGAAGATCAATCGCCATTTGTTAGAGAAAGGAGAGACATAACTTGTGAGGTACGTCGATCGATGGGGGGGGTAGTTAAAGTCGATCTAGGTATATGTTGGGAGATCGATCGGTATACATGCATGTGTGTGTTAGAAGCAAATGAGGCATGAGGAGAAGGATAGAGAGAGGGATGCATGTAGGAGGTCGTACGAGAGGCATACTATATCGAGGGGGAGGAGTGTGCGAGTACGAGAACGATGAAAAGAGTGGTGGGAGTGAGGCATGGACGGTGACAAGAGAAGAGGGGAAGCTTGTGTTTGTGCTAGGCACACCTGGCTAGAGAGGAATATCGATCGATGTGTGCCGTAAAGAATGAGCTGGGGGCCTACACACACCGTGGGTGAACGACCTAAAGTGAAGAGACAAATTTGCGCGATGGAGCTAGACAATGCTTAGGGAGGGTGAGAGGGATGCGGGCGTGTGCATGCACAAGAGAAAGTTAGCGCTAGCTACAAAGATAAGAGGGTTGTGTGGGTGTAAAAGACGAATAGATATCATATATACTACATTATAAAAAGCGAATTCAGATATTTGAAGAATTTATCATAGTGTTTCAAACCGACGCATGTGTGAATATATATAACGGTGATACACATGGTGTGGTTATGAACATGTTATACCACATTTAATATATTTTATCTCTACTCTTATAAAAAATGGAGTTGTTGATGATGGTGTGCCTGCCATCCTGCATTATAGGCCGTCCGATTTATATCTGGCGGATAGCAAGGAAACTATGATGGTTGAAGTTGGCAACAATCATAATTGTATATTCTTATTGAAATAGAGAAACGAATTCAAATTTAGTTTGAATTGCAGCGGTAGTATAGACATTTGGAATGCACTAAAATGTTGGTATGAGTAGGTTACATGCATTATACAACAAGCGAAAAAATTTAATCGGACATAACATGGATTCATACTCCCTCCTTCCATCTATATAGGGTGTAATGAGATTTTTAAGACCGCCTTTGACTATTGACAAGATTAATAGTACATGACATGCACAATGTGAAAATTATATCATTGAAAGAACCTTTCACAGACGAATTTAACGGTGTGCTTTGTGTAGGTTGCATGTCATATATCATTGCTCTAATATTTGGTCAAAGTTCGCATCGAAAAACGCATTAGGCCCTATATAGATGGAAGGAGGGAGTAGCTTTGAATAGCATTTGTATAGTAAAATGGGGCAAGACTCTCTCTTTGTGTGGTGTGAATAGTTTTATTTTTTTTGTTTTCTTTTTGGTTGAGGGAAGTGCGAATTGATTTGGTACGTATACAAGTACAATATTACTACACGTTAGGCTTGTCCCTAAAATTCAACCCGCGTCTTGTTATATCCCAAAAATTCAGATATCGTGCTCCCAAAACTGGTGCCTTCACAACCCGCGCCTTGTTATCCCGAAATTACAACGCGCGCGAAAACTCCCTCCAGCTGCCAAATCCCGACACGCGAAATCCCCCTTCTAACCCTGAGCCAAATGGGCCGCTAGTTCAAATCGAGGGGGGGGGTACTTTTGTAACACACCCTACACTTTGGACAAGCGCGTCCCTAAGTCATGCTTCACCCCCTCCCATCGCCCCCTTTTCGCCATTCGAAATCCCAGGCTGCCATAACCTCTCCGCTCCAGCCGCGAAACCCCACCCTCCTCCGTCCGCCACGTCATCGCTGCCCAGCCGGAGCCTCTTCCCCGACGACGTCGTCCACCGCAATAGCTCGACGTCCCTCGTCCACCTCCCCGGATGAGGATCCGTCGTCCATCTCGTCGTCCCGCCGGTTCAGCCTCCCCGTCCTCCACCTCCAAGGAGCTGCTCCGACGATCGCCTCGTTTATCGCGGCTGCTCCATCCCCACAGCGCCGCCTTAACCTGCTCCACCGGAATCGCATCATCCTCACCGACTCCTCGGACGAAGCCGAGGCCTACTCGGTGCCACCAAAGAGGTTGTACACTCATCGCATCGCACCTTCTCCTTAACTCAACCTCCCGGCGCCCATGGTGCTCCATCCCGCACCCCCATGGAGCGGCTACCTCGAAGCCGGCGCCACGAGTGACATCTCCACAATGGCTCTCCCCCAGTGCGAGGCCCCTTCGGCGGCAGAGTCCATACCGGCCGGATCTGCTGCTGCTCCGGCTCTCGCTCGCTCGCGCTGCTGCTGCTGCTCCGGCTCTCGCTCGATCGCTCGCTCGCCCAGCTGCTGCTGCTGCTCTCCCCCTCGCTCGTGCTGCTGCTCTACTCCGATTAAGCCACACTTCAGTTGACTGAATCGACTTTTGGGTCAGTCGATTTTCAGGGGTTGGGGAGGCTCGCCGGAGTTAAGGAAGAACCACCCGCAGCGGGGATGGGGGCTCACCGGAGAGGTACACCACTATCTATCTTAGGGTTCAGGGTGGGCGCGGGGGCCTAGAGGGCTAGCCGGGGCGGCAGTGGCAAGTTGTTTGGGGCGGCGAGGCGGCGCTGGGGCCGGCGGTTCGGCCGGTGGTGGCTGGCGGCTCAGGGGGGTGCAGGTTGAAGATGAGCTGCAGGCCCTCCCTAAACTACATGTCAAGTGCCTCTCTGCTACCATTGCATTCAGTTTCGACAGTAGCATTCAGATTCCACAGTAAATTTCAGTTTCGACAGTTAAGTTCAGAGTCAACAGTTTTTACCTCATCTGTTGTAGTCAGGTGGTTTTTGGTGATGTTAATTTTACATCCATTTTACATCATCTATTGGAGATGCTATTAGAATCCCACTTGATATTGACGATGTCTGTCTTGTGCTGCTTCAGCCTTGACGTCTTACGGCTCACCGGAGCTGCTCCAACGACAGAACGATCCATCACAACAGAGCAGTGCCCTGGACGCCGTCAATAGATTCCTCAGATCTTCCTCCACACCTCCGACAGCCACCTCCGCCTCAACTGCTTCAGCGACCAACCCAATGATGCTAAGGTCGACACGGCTACGACAAAGAGGTTGTACACTTGTTGCATCACTTATTACTATACATTCACGTCGATCCATTAGGGCTATTTTGGTTCAACGGAAAAACGTTGATCCACTGGTTGTTACCATCACTCTAAATTTCTACATGCTCTCCTTACATAATCTCACCATATTTTTTTCGTATGCATGTCAGATATTGTACACAGTCATGCTGAACATGTAGAGAAAAAGAGAATAATTTTGCGCGGCAATACAATGTCATGTAGACATCGCTCCATGGTGGGTTCAATGGCAAACCCTCCCCACCCCTCTCCAGATTGTAATCCAGAGGAAGATATCTGTTCTGAGGCGGATTCAGACGCTACTGAGCACTCCTATTTACCCCCCAAGGTGTTTGCTCTACCTTGGCATGATGATGTTAGTCATATCATGCATATGTTGCCTTGCAGTGCCTACTTTTGACATCATCTATGTCATCTGCTTAGTTTAGACATGTTCTGTAATGCCACATGTTTAGTTTCTATATCATATATGGGAATTATGCAGTCTCATGTCTTTTAGCCAGCCATAATATATGTGAAATGTGCAATGCCATCCTGTTTAACCATGCATCATATATTTGAATGATATCTTGCCCATCCTTTTCTTCATTACATTTCCATTTGTCGACAATGTTTGTACATTAAACTACTTTTCCTGTGAATCAGCCATTTGGGTGGGAGATGGAAAAATCTGGAGTGAAAACAAGGCCTTCAGAGCAGACAGTGCTACCTGTCGAAGCAGATCTCTTGTTGGGTCTCGATAGCTCCTCAGAGATGGATTCAGAGACAGATGACCAGTCCTATTCCCCCACTGAGGTGTATGCGCTAACTTGGCATGGTTATACTGCTCATATCATGCATACGGTGTCTTGCATTGCATACTTTAGACATCATATACACAATATTCAACACCATGTTCTTAGTTCAGAGATCATATCGAATGCCCTCTGTTTAGCATATAAATCACATATGTGAATTAAATGATGCGATCCTGATTACTTAGATAACATGTAGGTGAATTATGTCATGCGATCCTGTTTAGTTATTCATCATATGTTTGAATTATGCTATGCTATGCTATCCAGTTTAGATAGACATCATATATGTGAAATTATGTCATGCTATCCGTTTTAGTTAAACAATATACATGTCAACTATTTCATGCCCTCTTTTTTCCACACTATCTATTGCATCTGTCTCTCATACAATGCCTATACATTCAACTATGTTTCCTGTTTATCAGCCATTTGAATTGGAGCGGGTGATGCCAGTATCTAGCGGACTAAAAACACGGTCTTCAAATAAAATAGTGCTACCTCTCGGTGGAGATAGCACCCCGGTTGTTGGGGATATTACTATTGGGCGTAAACCGGCCTATCTGGGCCGGGTTAACTTCATCAGTAGTTAATTATGTTAAAGCCCAAGAAGGCAGATGAGAGCTCAAGGCCCATGGTCGGTTTAAGGCCTGTAGCCGTAAACCGGTGTTGGTATGTAACTTGTATTGTAAGTTTGGAATAAGTAGAGACCAAACCGGACACATCTATGAGCTGGTATTGGGAATCTGTGAACCAACAGGCATCACCCAAGTATATAAGGGGACGACCCGGCAATGGTTCAGGAGACAGACAACAACTCGAGACATAGGCGAAGCTTGTTTGCTCCCTAGTCATCGAAACCCCATCAATTCCATCACAACTAGACGTAGGCTTTTACCTTCAGCGAAGGGGCCGAACTAGTATAAACTCTCTTGCGTCCTTGGGTCCGCTTTAACCCCTTCAAGCTAACCCGTCGCGATGGCTCCACGACTAAGTCCTTTCTCTAGGACATCTGCCGTGACAAAACCACGACAGTTGGCGCCCACCGTGGGGTAATCGCACGATGGTTTCCGGTTCTTGGAGGGCCGCTTTGAAGGACTCGAGGGCTACGCTGTAGGCCGGATGACTAAGAGTCGTCACGGCAAGCTCTACATCGACGACGCAGGCTAGGGCCCCGAGGCCGGATCAATTGAGTACGGGTACCGGGTCCCCTTTGGTAGCATTCACGTTTTCATTGGCAAGATCGGGGGACCGGGCCCTGAGCCAGACATCTGCACCGACCTCGCGAGACGGCTCAGCGTGCGCAATCCGCCCAGGTTAAACTGGCCGTGAAGCATGCCTTCGTGGGAGTCACCCATGGAGGAAGTTATGAGGATGGATCGGAATTTCGCGGGGCAACTGTCATTTGTTCCGGTGACGAATCTTTGACCGGAGAAACCGAATCTCTTTATCAGCTACAAGATGGCCGGATTGGGAGCTGTTCCGATGGCGACAGTATTCCGGACCCCTCGGATCTACCTAACTGGGTTGGAATATTCATGACCGGAACACAAGCAGCGCTTCGTTCTTCGACAGCCGCAGCCACGATCTCCGGTTCAGCAGCGGCGACGGCTGCCGGGGTAGGAGGCCCTGTGCGCCCGCCGGCTCAGGTTCTATCAGAACTATTTGATGCGTTGGATGTGCTTATGGCGGAAGTTAATCCGCCAGATCGGGACGTTCACAACACGGAGATTGCAAAGATAAAGGAACAGATCACCCAGGCCAAGGCGGATCTGGCGGCTGAGGACACCAGGATGGCCGCAGAGCGGGCCGCTTTAGACGCACAGGCCTACAGGCTTATGTTGGACCAGAGCGCGTCGCATGAAGTCATGAGGAGGAAGCACCGATCCCGCTTACCTCCGGTTTTCGAGGCCAGAGACCTTTTCAACACTCCAGGACCAAGAGCCAGCAATCCGCTGGAGGGGAACCGAGCAGAAGCCCCTGGGACTGGTGCACCGGTTCAGCCTCGTCAGATGGACTCGCCTCGTCAAAACATCGTTATACCTCAGGATGCTTTAACACCTCCGGGTCACTACTCCAACCCAATGGACAATCTTGTTGCCACTGCTGCACGGCTGGAGGCCATTCCAATTGAAGGTGAATTGCTGCAGGCAGTAGAGACGCGACGAGTCGAGGAACTTCTGAGGACAACTTTGGCCCAACAGGAAGCGTACTCATATAGCCGCGACCGGATCCACTCGACCCCCCGTCCAAGCCGGAGCTATAGCAGACATATGGATGAACCAGCAGTGTCGAGTAATGAACGACGTGGAGCACCCCGTGGCAACAACCCGACGGGTGGTGCTGATGACGCTCAGGAAGAGGTGAACCGGGCCCGAGCGCGCAGGGAGGCCGAGTTAGCCGCACAGCCTCAGGCTCGGCAGCTCATGCCGGTTCGTCCAACCATCTCGATCGAACCTGGTGTTACTTCTAGTTCTTTGGGGGTGCCTTGCCTTATCCCCGCTTTACGCAACGTGCGCCTGCCCAAGGATTTCAAAGGCCCATGCAAGGTACCAAATTACACGGCGGATCAACCTCCAGAGACATGGGTGGAGAGCTATGAGATGGCCATGTAAATGCTTGATGTGGATGACACGGCGTGTGCGAAATACTTCACCATGATGCTTGAAGGAACGGCCCGTGCTTGGTTAAAAAGCTTGCCAGCTAATTCTATCAGTTCATGGGCCCAATTACGAGCCTGGTTTATCAGCAATTTCAAGGATACCTGTAAACAGCCTATGTCGATAGTAGACTTAGCGGCATGCGTCTAGGAGGAAGGAGAATCAACGACTCATTGGTGCGCCAGGTTTCACAAGTGTTGCACTCCTCAGACCGCATCAACGCTGACACCGCAGTATTAACCCTAGAAGGCAACTGCCGGTTTGGGCCCCTGAAGTTGAAATTGGGACGGATGAAGCGTCATTGCACCGACATGGGGACCCTCATGGCCGCTTTGGTGAAATATGCTGATTCTGATAGTACCAAGGATCCCGAATCTGATGATGACAAGACAGGGAAAGGGAAGAAGAACAGCAGCTCCAAAGGTCAGCAACATCACTGGGTAGGCAATGGCAGAGGAGGCAAGCGTAAAGCGGATGGTAACATGGACTTTGTGGTTAATACCAACGCACAGAACAATGGCCAGCGACGCAAGGGTAGGCCGAAAAATCGTAATGGAGCACCCAACCCTAACCCAAACCGCCTAAACTATCTGCTAAGCCAGCCCTGTCCAAGACATGGGACGAAGGAGGAGCCAGCGAACCACATTTGGAAGGATTGCTTTATTATGCAGGAGTTCAAGAATTCTAATAATTTCCGGTATGATCACGAATCTGGCGATGGCTCTGGGTCCGGGCCGGGTTACGGTGGAGGAAGTTCCGGTTCAGGATTTAATGGTAATCCGGGCGGACATAATGGTCAAAATAGTCAGAACAACCAGGGTGGTTACAACCAACAGCAGCGACAGTCAGGTTACCAGAGCAACCCAAAGCAGTTGAGTAGTGGGCAGTACCATGTCTTTACCACTAGCTTGGACAAGCGAGACCGAAAGGTTCAGAGGCGGGCAGTCAACTCTGTTGAACCGGCCATACCCCGTTATCTACGTTGGTCTGAACAGCCAATCATATGGAGCAGAGAGGATCACCCACCCCAGGTCGATAATCCGGGTCAGTTGGCTCTGGTGGTGGCGCCTCAGGTGGGAGGTTATAAGTTCACCAAGGTGCTCATGGATGGAGGGAGCAGCATTAACATCCTGTACTATGAGACCTTCTGTCGTATGGGACTAACAGATAAGAATCTCAAACCGTCTAATACAGTATTCCATGATGTAGTGCCTGGCAGATCAGCATATCCTGTTGGTAAGATAGCTCTGGAAGTGGCCTTTGGGGATGATCATGATTCCAGGTAGGAGACATTGACGTTTGAAGTGGTGAAAATCCAAAGTCCATATCATGCCCTGTTTGGGCGACTGGCATACGCCAAGTTTATGGCTCGGCCCTGTTATGTGTATTTGCAGCTCAAGATGCTGGGTCACAAGGGGACAATAATGGTTCACGGAAGCCGCAAAATCGCTTTGGAATGCGAGGAAGGAGATGCGGCTTATGCAGAGTCGGTTTGTGCCACCGAGGAGTTGAAGTACTATAAGGACAATGTTGATCCGGCGGACATGACTCTGTTGAAAAAGCCAACTACGGAGCATGATCCGGCCCTGAAGTTCAAATCGACAGCAGAAACTAAGCTTGTTGACTTCATACCTGGCGATTCGTCCAAGCAGTTCAGCATCAGTGCCAACTTGGATCCGAAATAGGAAAGCGCGCTCATCGAGTTCATCTGTGAGAATCGGGACATTTTTGCATGGAAGCCCTCCGACATGCCAGGTGTACCGAGGCAACTCGCTGAGCACACACTTAATGTGGATCCTAAATATAAACCGGTGAAACAGTTCCTCCGCCGGTTTAACGAAGAAAGACGCAAGGCGATTGGAGAAGAGGTAGCCAGGCTCTTAGCAGATGGCTTTATTGTTGAAGTTTTTCACCCCGAGTGGCTTGCCAATCCGGTGCTGGTCCTCAAGAAAAACGGCACCTGGCGCATGTGTGTGGATTACACAGATCTTAATAAAGCTTGTCCAGCAGATCCTTTTGCCCTCCCCCGTATTGATCAAATTATAGATGCTACGGCGGGTTGTGAGCATTTAAGTTTTTTGGATGCGTATTCTGGCTATCATCAGATCAAAATGGCAGTTAAGGACCAGGAGAAGACAGCATTTATAACTCCCTTTGGAGCCTTCTGCTATGTGTCTATGCCCTTCGGGCTCAAGAGTGCCCAGGCAACTTACCAACGGTGTGTACAAAATTGTCTTCACAAGCAGATTGGCCATAATGTACATGCTTACGTGGATGATATCGTGGTTAAATCCAGGGAGAAGGAGACTCTGATTGATGATTTGAAGGAAACCTTTGATAACCTGAGAACATACAAGATGATGCTTAATCCGGACAAGTGTGTCTTTGGTGTACCGGCGGGAAAGCTATTGGGTTTTCTAGTGTCCAACAGAGGAATTGAGGCTAATCCGGAGAAGATCACGGCTATCACCTCCTTGGCTAAACCGAAGTGTATCAATGATGTTCAGCGCCTGGCAGGCCGGATTGCTGCACTAAGTCGGTTTATCAGTCGCCTGGGTGAGAAGGCAATCCCTTTGTATCAGATGTTGAAAAAGACGGATCTGTTTGTCTGGAGTTCTACTACTGATGAAGCATTTGAAGACTTAAAGCGGCAATTGGCCAATCCGCCTGTGCTCGCCGCTCCCGTTGACAAGGAGCCGTTACTGCTATATATTGCTGCTAATGTTCGGGCAGTCAGTGTAGCTATTGTGGTGGAGCGAAAGGAGGCAGGTAAGGAGCATCCGGTTCAACGTCCGGTCTATTATATCAACGAGGTGCTCATTGAGTCCAAGCAAAGGTATCCGCATTGGCAGAAGCTGGTGTATGGAGTTTTTATGGCAAGCCGGAAGCTTAAACAATATTTCCAAGGGCACTCAATTATGATGGTCAGTTCTGCTCCTTTGGGAGATATCATCCAGAATCGGGAAGCAACTGGCCAGATTGCAAAGTGGGCCATAGAGCTGGGGCCGTACGGTTTGAAGTATGTGCCTCGGACAGCGGTTAAGTCTCAAGCACTTGTTGATTTCATCAATGATTGGACAGAAATGCAAGCACCTGAAGAAAAGCCGGATCATACGTATTGGACCATCCACTTTGACGGATCCAGGAAGTTGGAAGGCTCGGGGGCTGGAGTCGTATTAACTTCCCCACGAGGTGATAAGTTTTGTTATGTTCTCCGTTTAATGTTCCCTTGTACTAACAATGCAGCTGAGTATGAAGCCTTGCTCCATGGTCTCCGGATGGCTAAGGAGATGAATCTAAGTCGAGTTAAGTGCTTCGGTGACTCGGACCTTGTGGCTCAGCAAGTGTCTGGCACTTGGGACTCCAAGGACCCACTCATGGAAGCATATCGTCGTGAGGTGGATACTGTCGCAGGTTATTTCAAAGGCTATCAGGTGGACCACGTGGACCGGCGAAAAAATGAAGCGGCAGACACTTTAAGCCGGCTGGGCTCTCAGCGCAAACCGGTCCCACCCAATGTTTTTCTGGATGTGCTGCACAACCCGTCGGTCAAGATCCCTGGTGAAGAGGATTTGGCTATTCCTGATCCAGAGGCTCAATTGGTGGCGGCTCTTCATGTTATTCCAGATTGGACACTTCCTTACCTGGCGTACAAGAACCGGGGTGAGTTGCCAGAGGATGAGATTCTAGCCCGGCAGATAATCCGGCGATCCAAGTCCATGGCTATCATAAACGGCGAGTTGCATCATTGCAGTATATCAGGAGCTTTTCAACGCTGCGTGTCTCTGGAAGAAGGCCGGGAAATTTTGCGTGAGATCCACGAAGGAGATTGTGGTCACCACGCCGGTTCAAAGTCTCTGGTGGCTAAAGCGTTTCGCCATGGTTTTTATTGGTTAACTGCTCATGCTGATGCGGAGGATCTGGTCAGACGATGTGATGGTTGTCAAAGGTTTTCAAGGCGTGCTCATGTACCGGCTCAAGAATTGAGAATGATTCCAATTACTTGGCCATTTGCGACTTGGGGGCTGGATATGGTTGGACCTTTCAAAAGGTCCAAAGATAAGAAGACCCACCTCCTGGTGGCGGTTAACAAGTTTACAAAGTGGGTGGAGGCAGAACCTGTTAGCAAGTGTGATGCGGCCACAGCGGTTCAGTTCATCAAAAAGGTGATTTTCCGGTTTGGCTTTCCGCACAGTATTATCACAGATAATGGTACCAACTTGTCCAAAGGTGCTATGAAGGAGTTCTGCGAACGGGAGCACATCTGGCTCGACGTTTCATCAGTGGCACATCCACAATCCAATGGTTAAGCAGAAAGAGCTAATCAAGAGATCTTGAGAGGCATCAAGCCCCGGCTCATGGTTCCTTTGCAGAGAACGCCGGGTTGTTGGGTAGAAGAATTACCATATGTGTTATGGAGCATCAATACAACACCCAACAGATCAACATGATACACACCGTTCTTCATGGTTTATGGAGCGGAGGCGGTTCTCCCCAGTGATATCCGTCATGATTCACCTCGTGTCATGGCTTATGTTGAAGCGGACAACAAGACAACACGGCAAGATGCTTTGGACCGGTTGGATGAAGAGCGTGACATCGCAGCCGCCCGATCGGCGATTTACCAGCAGGATCTTCGTCGTTATCACAGTCGCCGGGTCAGAACCAGAACCTTTCAGGAAAGAGATTTGGTGCTTCAGCTCATCCAAGATCAGACTGATATGCATAAGCTATCCCCACCTTGGGAGGGGCCTTTCGTGGTTAGCAAGAATCTGCACAACGGGTCGTATTATCTGATCGATATTCGAGAGCATAAGGACTCACGTACATCAGAGGAGGAGACTAACAGGCCGTGGAATATAGCTCATCTTCGGCCTTACTATACCTGAGCCATTGGCTATACTTATGTACATATTATGACAATGTATATATTATGATTAAATATAATAAACCAGAACCTCAACTAAAGCGGGGTATCTGTTCTTTTACATCATGTGAGGTTACACGGAGTTGCTCTAAAGCGGCCTCCGGTTTACCCCTTGAGTTTGCTTTGCTAAAAGCATCGTGTTATATCACTTGGAGGATTGGTCGTGTCTGAACCAATACCATGCCTCTTGATAGGCGAGAGCCACCAGATCACTTGGGGACTTGGTCATGTCTGAACCAGTCATGCCTCTTGATCGGCCTAAGGCCACAGAATCACTTGGGGGCTTGGTCGAACCCGAACCATGACCATGCCATTTGGTCGGCATAGATGCCACGGTTTCATTTGGGGACCTGGCTGACTAGAACCATAGTTACACCTAACGGGAGCTTGGTCGTGTTTGGCCATGGTAACCCCACTTGATCAGCTTAAATAAACCTTTTTTGGCTTTTGCTTCACACTTTTATTTGAAGGGGTTTTTTTGCTTTTCATTGTGTTTTTTTAAACTGACAAAGTTTTTTAACCAATCAATTGACGGAACACAGTTCACGTCAATCCGGAGACTATTTGTCCGGTTTGATCCTTGTTGTTAACATCCTCTTATGGAGTAACACGGTGTTTATTATAACCCGACGCGGTTTACACGGTAAACCAGCGTCATATATATATATATATATATATATATATATATATATATATATATATATATATATATATATATATATATATACAGGAGCTGTTATCTCCTCCAACAGTGTGAGTTTGCAAAACTCCACTTCAAGATTGGCCAAGCCAACTTCACGCTCAACGATGGCAGGTATTATGTATCTCAAAAATTTGATCATATACTTAAAATTTTGTTTTGGATGTTTTGATTTCATATATACAGACATCATATTCCGCCTAATGGTACAACCGCGGTAGCACTTGACGAATTTCTCATTTCAGAAAGTGTTTTGGAAAGTTCATTACCACAGGAAGAACAAGTTATGCATGAAGGCATATCAATATCAAAGGTATTAGCTAGCCTATTACAAGGCAACATGGTGCCCATAATAATATAGTTGTTTTTCACAAAGGAGAGGCAGTTTTAAAACCGGCTTCCGGTTCAAGCTTGGTCACCAGCCTGGCCTGATGGTTGTGGGTCATCCGGCGCCGCTTCAGCTTCCGTTTCTCTACCCAGTGGCTGGAAATCCACAGTTGTCCAGTCGATTCCCATTAATGCTTGAAAAACAGCTTCATCATGGATCAGCAATGACGGGTCAATATCGGGAGCGTAAGTATGCTTACGGATTGGAGGGATCAGATTTTCCGATTCATGGATTGGTGCAGCTATTCGCTTGTTCTGACTGTCATATTGCGCTTGATAACGAGACAAGTCTGCTTCCTCAGCCAACTGACAAGCTAGTGGACGTACCTCCCGGTTTATTGCTCGCAGATCCGCTTCACCAAATTCTGACCGGTCTTCCTTCAAGCTGGGATAGCCCTGAGCCGCTTCAATATGATCAAAATCCGGCACCCAGGCTTTTGCCCGGATTAAGGCATTGATTGCACCGGTTCGAGTAGCAGATTTCTTCAGCTCTTCAACCTGGGCACGAAGCACTAACAGTTTCATCAGGGTATCTTGAATCAAAGTGGGCGCCGGTTTATTATGAGGCGCGGTACAGATGATCCGCTGGGCACCAGTATACAATTGTTCAACCAATGTATAGGCGGCTTTCAATTTCTTCCGCACATCTGACCCCAAGTGACCAATGCGTGTCCCTGAAATACCATAAAGGGTTAATAAACCGGCGACTCTGTAAGAAGGCAGAGCCAATTCAGAAGGCAAGCTGGCTTACCAAAGATAGCAGTGGTCATGGCATGAACGTGCCGCTTTATGCTGGTCAGTTCATCCGTCACAGTTTTTAGTGCAGCCTCGGCATCCTCCGCTCGTTTGATCAAAGCGGACTTTTCAGTGGCCCAATCCGCCCGTTTCTTCTTGAAGTTCTGCTTAAGTTGTTCCATGGCGCTTAAAGCACTGGCCAATTCCTCTTTTGCTTTGGAGGTTTCAGCCTGTTGGGTTTTCAGATTTTCTTGAAGATCGATGACTTGGTTTTCTTTCGTCTTCAGCTCCGCCTGAATGCATACAGATATATGTTTCAACAAATCGGTAGAAGGATTCAAGTACCAAACACATAACAAGTTATGCTCTTAGCACTTGGGGGCTAATGCATATTCGATCTTCATCTTTCAATTGCTTACAAAGTCCCAAGATCAATACAAGTATTCAACTTGGCACTTGGGGGCTAATGGCTATTTGATCATATATATTCTGATGCGGCAGTTTCAATTACTTAAAGTACCGGTTTAACTACGCTAAGTTGAACCGGCCCTTGGGGGCTACATCAGCAAATTTTAAAGCATCAAGATTTATATTATTAAGTCCCGATTTGAAAGAATATTTCAAACCGGCCCTTGGGGGCTAGAAGAGTCATCAAGAATGGAAGCATACAAGCAGGAAGGAGCATATGGAAGTTACCTCATATTTATCTTTCATCATATTAACCAGACCGGCTTCATAGTCACGGCTGGTATACAACCGGTTCAGATAGCCGGAATGGATATCTTGAGCGTTCAGAGCAGCGTAAGTCGTCAGATCAGCGTTCCACTTGCCTTTGCCAAAGGCAGCAAATTATTCCTTGGCAGAATGTTTGGATAAAGCGACAGGATTGCTTGGCTCAGTATGGCCAGTGCCGGTAATAACAACCTCATCATCCTTGGTACTGCCGGTTTGCACTGGAGCTGTTGGCTTGTCAGTAGGTTTTGCTGGACCGGTGGAGCTTTCAATCTGGATGGAGCCTGTGGACTGATGGATAGGACCTGAGGTATCAGTAGGTCTCTCTTCAGCAATAACATCATCATCTTGCTGCAGTGGATCGTTGGGAATATCCTCAAGAATAGCCGCTTCAGCATTGGGTGTCTTGTCTGCTTCAAGAACGACATCTTTTTCGGCCGCTTTGTCCAGGCGGGCCTTCTTGCTTGGCCTAGGTTTGGCCCTGAGAAGAATAACAAAAATCAGATACAGCGTATGTTCTAAGGCAATGTACTGCAAACATCACAATAAGTATAGCTTACCCAAGCACCGTTTTGAGCGGTGGGAGCTGAGTAGCCGATGACTCGCCAGAAGATGAGTGGGAAGTAACCTGGTAATCGGAGTCAGACGGATTAAGAGGTTGACGAAAGCAGCCCGCTTTAGGACAAGCACTGACAAGCAAATTAGAGACCTCTGAATGGCGTTTCCGAACCGGACTGTTCGGTAGACCGGCGGAGGTAACTACCTGGCCACTGTGCCGGGTGGTGCGACGAGCTTCGTGTTGTTGGGTCTTCATAAGAAGTTTAGGATCCAAATAAGCAAGAGGATGAGAAAATTTAACTTTCCGGTTTGCCTGACGGATTTTTTGTGAAGGCAAAGTTTCTGAATCAGAAGAGAGAATAATTACCTCTGCAACATCCGTGTGGCTGGCTTCGGCATCATCCTGACAAATATCATCATCAATAAGACTCATGAAAAATAAACCAAGTGAGTAAAGCTCTACCTCAAAGTCCGGATTATCCACCTCATCATCAGGAGCCGGATTAGAAGATGCAGTGGTTCTTTTCCTATGGGCAGTCTTCTCCACAGCTTTAGTCTTTTGCCGGGTTGCTCTTTCCAGTTTGTCTGGTTTTTCTAGGTTCTCCTACGGCAGTTTTTTGCTCCAAAACGGATCATCGCCCTGATTATGCAGACACTGGTATTAAAAACAATGACCAGACATATCAATAACAGATTCAGCAAAGAGAAAAATCAAAGTCTTACAGCTGGCGGTTTGTTGGTGGCACAGAAGGGAAGCAGGCCGGTTCTAGCGCAGACGTGTTCCGATTCATTCAGTATCTTATGCACAGCCTCTGTGATTTCTTCACCGGAGAGCTAGAGTTTTGAATGTCGCAGTGGGTCATCAACACTGTCAGTATACTCGCACATCAAACCAGAGCACTGACTAAGGGGCAGTACGCTCCATGATATCCAACAGCGAGCAAGATCAACCCCTGTTAAACCATTGGCCATAAAAGCTCTGAGCTTCGACAGCTGAGGAGCATATTTACTTCTCTCCTGTGCAGTCAATCTTTGTGGAAAAGGGTGTGTGTTGCTGAGCCGCTCCGGTCGAAAGCCAGGCAAGGGATTCTCACCAGCAGGGGAGGTGTCTTTGCAGTAGAACCATGTCTGATTCCATTCTTTGGGGTGGCTATGCAGTTTGGCGTGAGGGTATGTGACCTCTTTCCTTTTCTGAATCGCCACGCCACCCAACTCTGTATTGGAGCCGTCAGTAAACTCGGTACGACAGTTTAGATGGAAGAGGTCTCTGAACAATTCCATTGTGGGCTCCTCTTGAAAGAACGCTTCACAGAGCACTTGGAAGTGACACATATTTGTAACAAAGTTGGGGCCAGTATCTTGTGGATGGAGCTGGAAATCGGCTAAAAGATCCCGGTAAAATTTAGAACCGGGCGGCTTAAAGCCCCGGGCTAAGTGATCTACGAACACAACAACCTCTCCTTCTCGAGGTGTGGGAGGGCATTCTTTGCCAGGAGCCCTCCAATGAATGGTATCTTTGCTGCCTAAAGCGCCAATTAGGACTAAATCGTCCAGTTCAGCCTCTGTGACGCGAGAAGGAACCCAATTGCACTCATACACTTGCTTGGCCATGATGGAAGCTACAAGGTAGAAGATCCCAGTTCAAAAATACATTGATTAAAAGTGCATTGGTATGTACAATGTTAAACCGGAGACAACTCTATCTAAACCGGAGTTCTATGAAGCAACAGCAGCAGGCGGTTCAACAAGGGGACTAATGGTATATACCGGTTTGGCAATTTTTCTATAAAGTTAAACCGCCGGATCTAAGCATTGAAACAGTTGAGATTGCAGATAGATAAGTATACAGAAACAAGTTTCACAAGATTTCTCTACAGCAATGGATCTGAAGCAAGTTCAGAAAAGAAGGAAAATATTCAAGGTTCAAAAAGGAACAGTACCGAATCAATGGGCAGAGATACAAGTAGAGCTACGGTCTTGAGGCATATGAGTAAAAGCGGATGCTAAGAACTACCGCTACACAGAGCACAGGTTCACAGGTTCATCTAGGATCTATCATATGAGTACGAAGCAGACGATGAACTCTGAAGAACTTGGAAACCCTAGAACGGATCTATGGAGGAAAAGATGAAGAACTCACCGGAGCCGAGGAAGAAACAGAAGGTCATCGCGATGCTCTGGTGCAGTCAGGGTGATGCAGTGGCCAAGGTTGGAGCAGAGGTCGTCGACGGCGGCGGAGCTCCGGAGCTGGACGACGCGAGGAAGACGAAGCGGAAGGGCATGAAGGGGAAAAAGAAATGACCCTTCGGTCCTATTTATAAGGCAAGGGACAGGAGTCAGGCGCGAAAATCAAGGGACTGTGGGTTTGGAAATGAAGTTGTCGCCTTAATTGTCGGAGACCTATTAAACAAAAAACAAAAAGGGGGTATCATGGATAAGGTTCTTTACAACAGGTGATGTCAACCCGGTTTACAACAACCAGAGAAGATGACATCACGGCGGTGCAACAAATTACAAGAAGATGTTGAAGGTGAAGATTTTTTGCTAAGGATTGACATGAACCTGTTCAAATCAATCTGGGGCCTAATGTTGGGGATATTACTACTGGGCGTAAACCGGCCTATCTGGGCCGGGTTAACTTCATCAGTAGTTAATTATGTTAAAGCCCAAGAAGGCAAATGAGAGCTCAAGGCCCATGGTCGGTTTAAGGCCTATAGCCGTAAACCGGCGTTGGTATGTAACTTGTATTGTAAGTTAGGAATAAGTAGAGACCAAACCGGACACATCTATGAGCCGGTATTGGGAATCTGTGAACCGACGGGCGTCACCCGAGTATATAAGGGGACGACCCGGCAGCGGTTCAGGAGACAGACAACAACTCGAGACATAGGCGAAGCTTGTTTGCTCCCTAGTCATCGAAACCCCATCAATTCCATCACAACTAGACGTAGGCTTTTACCTTCATCGAAGGGGCCGAACTAGTATAAACTCTCTTGCGTCCTTGTGTCCGCTTTAACCCCTTCAAGCTAACCCGTCGCGATGGCTCCACGACTAAGTCCTTTCTCTAGGACATCTGCCGTGACAAAACCACGACACCGGTTGTACATGCACAAGAACCAGCCCTACCACACATAACCCAAACTCTCGGAGATTGTACCCGTACTGCGATGGACAGAGAACCAGCTTCACCCAATCTAACCCCAACCCCAGCCGATAGTAAGCCAGTTCCTGTTGACACAGCACCATCTCCACCACAGAGCTCCCAGACAAGAGCAGTTAGTAAGGCAGCTCCAGTGCCCAAAGGGCCAGTACTATCACGGCGAACCCCAACTCCACCAGTTAGTACGCCTATTCCTGTGGAGGAAATGTAACGCCCTCGATGCGGCTATAGCTCCTACGTGTCGAGGCACGACTTAGAGGCATAACCGCATTGAAAGCAATGTCGCAAGTTAGGCAATCTTCACAACATCCCATGTAATATAGATAATAAAAGGGGAGAAACATAGTTGGCTTACACTCGCCACGTCAATCAAAGTACATAAATAGCATTACATCATTCAATCACTCATGGCCCGACTACGGCGCCAAAATAAAAGACCAACCCAACATGCGACACGGTCCCGATCGCCCCAACTGGGCACCCCTCACTAGTAGAAAACGGAGCTTTAAAACCGGTTCGTAAGGGCCTTTAGTTCTGGTTCCATAACCGGCACTAATTGGTGGGCACTAAAGGCCCCCCCCCCTTTAGTACCGGTTCGGCACGAACCAGTGCTAAAGTGCCACCACATGGCGTGAGCTCGCGCCCTGGTATGGGGGACCTTTAGTACCGGTTGGTGTTACCAACCGGTACTAAAGGTTTTTTTTTGAATTTTTTTAAAAAAAAATTTGGAATTTTTTTATTTTTAATTTTTCTGAATTATTTGGTGATTTAGTCTCCTAATCACCTCTCTTAACTACTCAAGTGTGGATCACTGATTCCAAATCATCTAACTTCCCGACCGATCACCCATCCCTCTCACTACTCCAGCCCGAGCACGCTTAACTTTCGGGTTCTATTCTCCTTCGTTTCCAAGTCTGCACTTGTTGTTTTCCTGACAATAGTAAGATGCCAATCCTATTAACCCTCAGGAGTTTAGCTTGAGCATGAAGTCACACATTTCACTGTTTGAGTTTGAAACTATTATTCTAAAAAATAGTAATTATTTAGTAACACTAATATTTCTTGAATAAGTTTGACCATAGTTTGACCAGATTTGACCAAAATTCAAAAAATTAAAATAATTATTTAGTAACACTAATATTCTTGAATAATTATGTAGTAACATTAATACTTCTTGAATAAGTAGTTTGACTAGATTTAACAAATTCTTTTTAAAAAAACTTAAATTTGACCATATCTTTTTTTCCTTTTGGAATTTGAGGATTCTAAAAAATTGCAAACAGGCCGTAGGCCATCTCCATCGGATGCGGATTTTCGTGCTGAATTTTTTGATATATTATACGTTTTTTCCGACATCGTATGCAAAAGTTATAGCCGTTTTACATTTTCCCTACACTTTTTGCAAATTATGTCCAAATTTAAGTTTTCAAATTTTCCTAACTAGTAGATGTAGTAATATAACTACGTCTAGAAGGATTTTATTTTTTGAAGTTTTTATCATTTTCTTTTGATTTTTTCAGAACTGAAATGGCGACACACGGGGGGGGGGGGGGTTTGAAAATTGCCCTATAGTGCCGGTTCGTGTCACAAACCGGTACTATAGGTCAGACCCATTTAGTACCGGTTCATGGCACAAACCGGTACTAAAGGTTAGCCCTTTAGTACCGGTTTGTGCCACGAACCGGTACTAAAGGTGATCGTGGGGCCCCAGCCTGACGCCAGCCGGCCATCACCCCTTTAGTACCGGTTCGTGGCACGAACCGGTACTAAAGGTTCAACACGAACCGACATTAATGCATAGTCGTTCGAACCGGCACTAATGGTACCATTAGTGCCGGCTCAAATTCAAACCGGCACTAATGTGCTTCACGTTTGACCCTTTTTCTACTAGTGCCTACTGATCATCAGGGAAGGACACATAGTAACGGCGTGAGTCCTCGTCGAACTCCCACTTGAGCTCAAGCGCGTCATCTGGAACGGAGTCATCAGGCCCTGCATCTGGTTTGGAAGTAATCTGTGAGCCACAGGGACTCAGCAATCTCGCACCCTCATGATCTATTTAAGCTTATAGGTAAGGCAAGGTAAAATATGTGGAGCTGCAACAAGCGACTAGCATATATGGTGGCTAACCTGTTCGCAAAAGAGAGCGAGAAGAGAAGGGAAAGCACGAACGAATAACTAGAGAACAACGTGCGGGAAGCATTACTCCAACACCGTGTTCACTTCCCGGACTCCGCCGAGAAGAGACCATCACGGTAACTCACACAGTTGATTCATTTTAATTAAGTTAAGGTTCAAGTTATCTACAGCCGGACATTAACAAATTCCCATCTGCCCATAACCGCGGGCACGACTTTCGAAAGTTCAAATCCCTGCATGGGAGTCCCAACTTAGCCCATGACAAGCTCTCACGGTCAACGAAGGAATAGACCTTCTCCCGAGACATTCCAATCAGACTCGGTATCCCGGTTCTACAAGACACTTCGACAAGTTAAAACAAATCCAGCAACGCCGCCCGAATGTGCCGACAAATCCCGATAGGAGCTGCACATATCTCGTTCTCAGGGCACACTCAGATTGTCTAAACTTCCGGTAGGCCAGCCCAGAGTTGCCCCTGGTGGCCACCGGCGGCTGACGAGGTGGACCAACACTCAGAGGAGCCCTGGCCCGGGGGGGTTTAAATAAGATGACCCTCGGGCTCCGGAAACCCAAGGGAAAAGAGGCTAGGTGGAAAATGGTAAAACCAAGGTTGGGCATTGCTGGAAAAGCTTTAATCAAGGCGAACTATCAAGGGGTTCCCATTATCACCCAACCGCGTAAGGAACGCAAAATCCGGGAACATAACACCGATATGACGGAAACTAGGCCGGCAAGAGTGGAACAAAACACTAGGCGAGAGGCCGAGCCTTCCACCCTTTACCAAGTATATAGATGCATTAAGATAACAAGATAATATAATGATATCCCAACAAGTAAATAATGTTCCAACAAGGAACGGTCTCCAATCTTCACCTGCAACTAGCAACGCTATAAGAGGGGCTGAGCAAAGCGGTAACACAGCCAATCAACGGTTTGCTAGGACATGGTGGGTTAGAGGTTTGACATGGCAATTTGGGAGGCATGATAAGCAAGAGGTAGGCATCGTAGCATAGGCATAGCAAAAGAGCGAGCATCTAGCAAAGCAAAGATAGTAGTGATTTCGAGGGTATGATCATCTTGCCTACAAAGTTGTCAGAGTTGACTGGATCCTCGAAAGCAAACTCAACGGGCTCCTCATTAGCGAACTCGTCTCCCAGCTCTACCCAAACAAGACAAAACAAGCAAACGGAACACAATCAACCACGCGCAAACTCAAACAACATGATGCAATCATGGTATGCTATGCGGGATGCGATATGTGATGCATATGCAAGATTTGACAAGGAATGAATGAACCTGGCCTCAACATGGAAATCCAAGTGTGCCACTGGAAAGGTGAGATGATTTCCCTTGAAAACGATATAAAGAACGCCGGAACCGGAGTCACGGTTTGGAAATGGCAAGCAATTCAAATATGGCACCGGTCTGCGATATACAGCAAGTAGCCATCTAAATGCAACAAGTTAAACATGCTACAGCACTCAATCATGGCAAAAAAATACATGGGAGGGATCCATTCATGATGCTTAACAAAAGATGAACACCGAGCTACGGCCAATTCATCCATTAATAGGTTCAAACAAGCATGGCAAAATTGCATTTGGTAAACAGATTTCAGACTTAGTGAAATTAACACTTGTCTGGAATTTCAGATCAGATAGCACACTTTGGAGCATGAAAAGTATATCCTACAGGGCTTGAACATGGCAAACTAAAGCATGGCATGGAGCTACCCAAAGAGCTTAACAAAAGTCCCTTAGTGACCTTGAGCCAAAGGGGATCAGAAAATACAATTGCAAGCATGTGAACATGGCAAAAACATAATCAGTTCTCAGACTTAGTGAAAACTGGAGCATGCAAAAACAGATATCAAGTAGGCATGTTTACGAGCTCGATGCACTCACTACAGAGCAAGTCATGACAATCTAAGTATACACCCATCAAGAATACACATTATACAAGCTAGACATGGCAAGAACAATAACATAGCATGCACGGATCAACTACAACATCCTCGGCAAAATCGCTAACAAGTAGACAATCTGCCCAGATTCGCGAAATAGCAAAAGTAGAGCTCGATTGACTCAAGCTAGGGTGCTCCATAATTTCAAACAAAGACATGGATGGATAGAGCACTACGAGATTAACAAATCATCCTTACTGATCATCCTCAAAAGAGGCACGGATCACTAGGAAACAACATGAACATATGGCATATTGATAAAATCAGTCCAAGGACTTAGTGGAATTACTAAGTCCCTGAAATCAGCATTAACGAATGCACCACTTTGCAAGCTTGCGCTAGTTACCACACACATCACACAAATACATGGGTTGCACCTCTGGATAGATGGCAAAGCATATAACAAAACACATGTAGAGCTCAGGGGCATATCCTGCACACATTAATCATGGCAAAAATGACAAATATCTAATTGGAACAGCAGATCTGACAATTATCTCAAATGGCATTCTTCCAACAGCATTTCGGGCATCAAGATGAACTCAAATGAAAATGATGCAATGAGATGAAATGATGTACTCTCTGAGACGAACATTTTGATGTGCTATATGCCCAAAACAGAGCTATGGATGCGGAGATACAACGTGATGAACATTGCCAAAAATTAAGGGGAGAAGGGAAAAAGTCAACCGACGTTTGAATCCAGATCTAGGGTTCTACGCCGGGTACTGTAGCACGGGGCCGATGCGGCGGCGGATCCCGCCGGAGAAGCTCGCCGGAGACTCGGGGAAGCGGGGGCCGGCCAGATCTCGCCGGATCCGGTGCCGGGGCGGCGCTAGGACGAGGCGGCGGTGGCGCGCGGGGCCGAGGCGACGAGGTGGTGGCGGGCGGCGAGGCGGACCACGGCGGCGGAGCGACGGCCGCTGGCGAGGAGGCAGTGGCCGGCGCGGGCTCCGGGCGCCAGCGTCGAAGGAGAAAGGCGGTGGGGCGAGCCGGGTGGGCGGCGGCGGCGTGCGGGCCTCGGGGGCCCTCCCAGGGCCGAGCGGGCCGGCGGCGGGAGCGGTGAAGTGGGGCGCGCGGGCGCCACGTGGCGGCCTGCGGTTGGCGCGGGCCGGTGGCGGACGTGTCCGGCTAGGCTTCGGACATGTCCGGCGGCTGGAGAGGAGCGGGGCTAGGGTTTGGAAGGAGGGGATCCGGAATTTTCGAGGTGGGTTCTATATATAGAGGTAGAGGGAGCTAGGAAGCTCCAAATGAGGTGCATTTTTCGGCCACGCGATCGTGATCGAACGCTCTAGATGATGGAGAGGGTTTTGGGCCAAATTGGAGGGGTGTTGGGCTGCAACACACACGAGGCCTTATCGGTCCCTCGGTTAACCGTTGGAGCACCAAACGAAGTCCAAATGGTACGAAACTTGACAGGCGGTCTACCGGTAGTAAGCCAAGGCCGCATGACATGTCTCGGTCCAATCCGGAAATGTTTAATCCCCACACACGAAAGAAAGGTAGAAATGACCACCGGAGGAGAACGGAGCGCCGAAATGCAAAATGGACAACGGGGAAAATGCTCGAATGCATGAGACGAACACGTATGCAAATGCAATGCACATGATGGCATGATATGAGATGCATGACAACGATAACAACACACGGAGACAAAAACCCGAACCCGAGAAAATAAAATAATTTAACGCCGGAAACG
This sequence comes from Triticum urartu, assembly GCF_003073215.2. Lineage (NCBI taxonomy): Eukaryota > Viridiplantae > Streptophyta > Magnoliopsida > Poales > Poaceae > Triticum > Triticum urartu. The sequence continues at coordinate 513,099,531 of NC_053028.1, read as the reverse complement.
GCAGGAGTTGGATTACATATTAGGTAAATTACATCCGGAGTGTTACAACACTCCACCACTACTAAAGGATCTCGTCCCGAGATCTAGGACTGAAAGAACGCCGGGTACTCAGAACGGAGGTGATCCTCGCGTTCCCAGGTGGCTTCACGGTCGGAATGGTGTGACCACTTGACTTTGAGGAATTTGATTGACTTGTTGCGAGTCTTGCGTTCACTCTCTTCAAGAATAGCAACGGGGTGCTCACGATAAGAGAGATCTTCTTGGAGCTCAATGTCTTCGAAGTTGACGGTGCGATCAGGAGTCTTGAAGCACTTTCGGAGCTGAGAGACATGGAAAACGTCATGCACATTTGCAAAGTTTGAAGGAAGCTCGACTTGATAGGCGAGATCGCCTCTCTTGCTGACGATCTTGAAAGGTCCCACGTATCTAGGGGCAAGCTTCCCTTTGATACCGAAGCGACGAGTACCTTTCATTGGGGAGACGCGGAGGTAAACATGATCTCCGATCTCGAAAGCCAAATCACGGTGCTTACTATCATAGTAGCTCTTCTGGCGGGATTGGGCTACTTTGAGGTTATCCCGAATGACTTTGCACATTTCCTCTGCCTCTGTGATTAAGTCATTTCCCAGAAGTTGACGTTCACCGGTTTCAGACCAGTTGAGAGGGGTACGACACTTCCTGCCATACAGAATTTCGAATGGGGCCTTGCCCGAACTTGCTTGAAAATTGTTGTTGTAGGAGAATTCAGCATATGGAAGACAATCCTCCCACTTCATGCCGAAGGAGATCACACAAGCCTTGAGCATATCTTCAAGAATCTGGTTCACACGCTCGACTTGACCGCTAGTTTGAGGATGGAAAGTTGTGCTGAAGCGGATGTTGGTGCCCATGGCCTTCTGAAAAGAATCCCAAAACTTGGAGGTAAAGATGCTGCCACGGTCTGAAGAGATCACCTGTGGGTACCGTGCAGCGAGACGATTCGAGAGGTATAGAACTCCGCCAATTGAGCTGCAGTGATAGACTCTTTGATAGGCAGAAAGTGAGCCACTTTAGTGAGTGTGTCGATGACAATGAATATAGCATCATTGCCACGCTTGGACTTTGGAAACCCAGTCACGAAGTCCATCTCAATGTGGTGAAACTTCCATTCTGGAATGGCAAGAGGTTGGAGGAGACCCGCTGGCCTTTGGTGTTCTGCCTTCACTCTTCTGCAGACATCACATTCATTCACGAACTGAGCAATCTCACGCTTCATTCGAGTCCACCAATAAGCCTGCTTGAGGTCCTGATACATCTTCGTGCTCCCAGGGTGGATGGAGAGGAGAGAATTGTGAGCCTTGTTCATGATCACTTTACGAAGGTCACCTTTGGGCAAAACAATACGATCCTCGAAGAAGAGAGTGTCCTTGTCATCAAGGCGGTAGCACTTGTACTTGGGTTGACTCTTGGCAATCCCAATCTTCACCTTCTTCACCATAGCATCAAGAAGCTGGGCTTGGTGAATCTGGTCTTCCAAGGTAGGAGAGACTTGAAGGTTGGCGAGGAAACCTTGAGGAACGACTTGCAGATTAAGTTTGCGGAAAGCTTCACAAAGCTCTGGTTGATAAGGCTTGAGAATCAGACTGTTGCAATAAGCCTTTCTGCTCAATGCGTCAGCAATCACATTGGCCTTGCCTGGAGTATACTCGATACTCGGATTATACTGTTGAATCATTTCGACCCATCGAGTCTGCCTGAGGTTGAGATTAGGCTGAGTGAATATGTACTTGAGACTCTTGTGGTCAGTGAAGATGTCCACTTTTCTTCCCAATAAGAGATGTCTCCAAGTCAAAAGAGCATGCACAACTGCCGCCAACTCGAGGTCATGAGTGGGGTAGTTCTTCTCGTTGGGATTCAACTGGTGAGAGGTATAAGCCACAACTTTCTTCTCTTGCATCAACACTACACCAAGACCTTGGAGAGAGGCATCGCAGAAGACCTCGAACGGTTTGGATTCATCAGGAGGAGTCAGAACTGGAGCAGTGACCAATTTCTCTTTCAAAGTGTTGAAAGCGATGTCACATTCCGGAGACCAAACGTACTTGACGTGCTTCTGGAGAAGATTTGAGAGAGGCTTCGCGATCTTAGAAAAGTTTTCAATGAACCTTCGACAGTAGCTTGCGAGACCGAGGAAGCTACGGAGTTGCTTCACGTTCTGAGGTGGTTCCCAATTCACAATTGCAGACACCTTCTCAAAATTCACCGCAATGCCCTTGGCAGAGATGATATGACCAAGATAAAGAACCTCATCGAGCCAAAATTCACACTTGGAGAACTTGGCGTAGAACTGGTGTTCCCTCAGCTTATCGAGTACCAAACGCAAGTGCTTGGCATGATCTTCCTTGTTCTTCGAAAAGACCAGAATGTCGTCGAGATAGACCAAAACGAAGTCATTGGTGTAGGCGTTGAAGATGAAGTTCATCATGCGAGAGAACGTTGGAGGAGCGTTGAAGAGGCCAAAAGACATGACAGTGTATTCATATGAACCATAGCTTGTCCTGAAAGCCGTCTTGGGAATATCTTGCTCACGGATTCAAATCTGATGATAACCCATACGGAGATCAAGCTTGGAGAATACTTGGGCACCTTTGAGTTGTTCGAACAGCTCGTTGATGTTGGGAAGTGGGTACTTGTTCTTGATAGTCTTCTTGTTCAATGGACGGTAGTCAACACAAAGTCGGTCCGTTCCATCCTTCTTCTTCACAAAAAGAACTCCACAACCCCACGGAGAAGAACTAGGTCGGATGAGACCCATTCGCTCTTGAATATCGAGTTGCTTCTTTAGCTCCTTCAACTCTTCAGGTCCGAGCTTGTAAGGACGCTTGCACATTGGTTCCATGCCAGGCTCAAGATCAATGACAAATTCAACTGGCCGGTGCGGAGGCTTTCCCGGACAGGTGTTGGAGTAATGCTTGCCGCAGGTTGTTCTCTAGTTATTCGTTCGCGCTTTGCCTTCTCTTCTCGCTCTCTTTTGCGAACAGGTTAGCCACCATATATGCTAGTCGCTTGCTGCAGCTCCACATATTTTACCTTGCCTTACCTATAAGCTTAAATAGTCTTGATCGCGAGGGTGTGAGATTGCTGAGTCCCTGTGGCTCACAGATTACTTCCAAACCAGATGCAGGGCCTGATGACTCCATTCCAGATGACACGCTTGAGCTCAAGTGGGAGTTCGACGAGGACTCACGCTGTTACTATGTGTCTTTCCCTGTTGATCAGTAGGGGTGCCCAGTTGGGGCGATCGGGACCGTGTCGCATGTTGGGTTGATCTTTTATTTTGGTGCCGTAGTCGGGCCATGAGTGTTTGAATGATGTAATGCTATTTATGTACTTTGATTGACGTGGCGAGTGTAAGCCAACCGTGTTCCTTCCCCTTTTATTATTTATATTACATGGGATGTTGTGACGATTGCCTAACTTGCGACATTGCTTTCAATGCGGTTATGCCTCTAAGTCGTGCTTCGACACGTAGGAGATATAGCCGCATCGAGGGCGTTACAAGGAAGCACAACCAGCTAGTCGTAGTTTAGCATCTATCGCATTTGATGTTGTTAAATCGTATGTGCGTATCTTCCCATCTTGGAAATATTATGCTGAAGATGAAGGAAAATGCCAGTTGCAGGTGTTTGTCCAGGAGTTATGTGTAAGTAATGTTATTCATGGCAATTACTTTGCTTCCTCCCATACATCCTACCTCCATGATGTTTATAATACAACAAATTTTCCCATTTTTCTCTATAGAGAAGGACCGATTTGGAAACTCAGGATGAGGTAACCTGTGCTAATACCTCTACTATTTTCAAGAATGCTTGGTGGCAGTATCGGAATTACCTGAAGAAAACGTACTTCACCGGCAAACAAACTCATCAAATTCCCTTACGTTCTCCTAAGACACATTTACTGGACGATGACTGGGAACGCCTTGTTCTGTACTGGTCCCGAACCAAGAATGTGGTAAGGTCTATGAGCTCATTTTCTATTTTAAGTATTATATTCTTGTGTCTTACTATACTCTGTTCATGTAGAACAAGTGCCTAAACCTGAAGAACAACTGTTCTAATTTAAGATTCCATTGCAATCATAGTTCAAAAAAGCGCTAGGCGTTAATTGTGTGTTTTGCCACCGCCTTGCGCTTTACTGACCAAAGCGCATGCTTATGCGCAGTTATGCACAAATTATGTGTAGTTATGCGCAATGCGTTTTGCCAAAGCCTAGAGCCTAGGCACGCTTAAGCGCTCGCTTAGGCGCGCCTTTTTTTAACTATGATTGCTTTGCTCTTGTATCACTATATTTACTCATACAAGCTTATTTTTAAATTGAAGGATCCAATCAAAACTCCAATGGCACAACAGGTATGTTCGCGCATGTTTCTTTAACAGGTTTGCTCTTATCAATAGCTCTGTTGATTTCAGTTTCAATTATGTATACAGTTGACTTTCATATCATGCACATTACTAGCATCACAACAGAGCCAATAGTGTTGTTGTACATGTAGACCCGTGGTACCCATCTGAAATCTTGTTGTGCCGTGTAGTTTCCCACGCTTTGTATTCTTTCACTGCTGCTTTGTCTTGAACTGATATGATTTGAACCGTGTCTCTATTTTGATTTGGCAAGACAATGCAGTGACCATAGGACATAGATATATGTTTGTTTGATGCTTTTATTATGTACTAGTACTTGGCAATAGAAGACTTGGTAGTTTAATCCTGTCCACCTTACTAATGAACTGGTTCACCGAAATGAGTTTCATATACTAGTACATGCTAAACTTGTTATGTGTCTGCTTGTTTCTTCTTTTAGAATGCTAACAGAATATTGGCGAAGAGTGCCTTATTAAGCAATGGTAAAGGAAGTAATGCAGATAAGGTTCAGGATAGTGACACATCCTTGTTGGTCTCCAACAAAGCTGATAAAACAGCTAAGGAAGACTATCTTGAAGACAGCAAGACAACCCCAAAGTCCTGCCTTGGTTTAGTGTTCGAGTTACTGGCCACTACCGCTTGCACAAGCTATTCAAACTCACTGTCTGAATGAGTTCGGTTTCTTGAGTCTCAACTACAAGCTGAAAGACATCGATCAGCTGTGCTGTGACAAGAAGCGGAGGGACTACGGAAGTTCCTAGAGCATTCAGATGCATACTTTTTGGTGCAACAACAAGCGTTGGAGGATTTTAGCGCCAAACAGGACAAAGCTAATCAGCTTGCTAAGCTTATTGCCAGCATGGTGGATACCCAGGATAACGTTTCTTGAGCTCTTCTGAAGTTGTTTCAGTTATGCTCTTGTTTTGCTGCCACGTTTATTTGCACTGGTGGCCAATTTTGAAGGCCAGTGTATGTAATGTGCTGCTTTGTTCCCTATATTTGCACTGGTGGCGAACTTTGATGCCCAGTGGATGTAATATGAGTAATAGCGGTAATAGGCTAGCGTTAATTGCTTGCTTATTTATTTCCTTATTGTCTTGTTTAGTTGTTTGCTTGTAGTCACTGCAGTTCTTTTTCTGTTTTTTTCTAGTGGCCACAATAGCCTATTTTTGGTAAATAGGCCAAAATAATCATGGGCCTTCTACGGGCCGTATGATCCATGGGCCTTCGTCCGGCCGTAGGATCCATCGGCCTTCTATACGGGCCTTAGGGTCCATGGGCCTTCTACGGGCCGTAGGGTCCGTGGGCCTTCTACGGGCCGTACGATCCATGGGCCTTCTACGGGCCGTACTATCCATGGGCCTCATACGGGCCATAGGATCCACGGGCCTTCTACGGGGCGTATCATCATTTCGCCAATCATGGGCCGTAATATTCGTGGACCATAACGGGCCATTAATAGGCCGTATTTGATAACTCTATGAAAATAGCCCAACGGGTTTTTTTACATGAAAACGGCCCAACGTATTAATGGTCCGCAAACGGGCCGACTGTAATGATGGGCTGAATTTGGCCCACAAGCAGAAAATGACGGTAACAGGCCGTATGTAACCGAATGCTGCAAATGAGCCCAAGAATCAACGGGCCCTGAGAAGGCCGAAAGATAACTTGGGCTGGAAACGGCCCAATGGAATAACGGGCCGTTAATGGGTATAAAGTGATACACTATTCATTACGGGCCAGTTTCACCACGGGCCGTTAATGGGCCAAGAGTTACAAAGATCCTCATATGGGCCGAAAGAAGTCATGGGCCACACATGGGCCGGAAGTTAAAACGGGCTGAATCATATTGGATGGCCCAGATGATGCTACTGGGCCTAATTCGGAAAGGGCGTAATGGGCCCTGGGTTAGCGGGCTGTAAATGGGCTATATGCGAACAGGCCGTTAACAGGCTTTCCGTGGGCCGGCCCACCACCTTTTGACCAAGTCAAACGGGCCGGCCTTTTCAGAGGAATGGGCCTCTGTTGGGCCGTGCCACGTGTCGCCGTATCATAGGTGCCTTCGGTCCAATGAGCGGATGACATCTGTCCCAACGGTGAGCCGACACGTGTTTCCTCTAGCCAATGATGATTTTACACGTGGAAAATCCCCATTGGTCGGGGCTGTTAACGGGTTATCGGATCCAAAACCCGACCCGATAGCTTAATGGCATTCTGTTACGGTGGATGCCACGTGTCGGTCACCCTTGATGAAAGCACTTTTGTGACGCGCGATTTATCGTCATGGAAGTGGACACTTCCGTGATGATAATTTTGGTAATGTCATGGAACACTTCTACGACAGCACAGGTATGACTATCTTGATTCTGTCATAAATTTGTCATGGATGTACATGCATGACAAAAAACGCGACCTACTGTGTCAAACACGTATCATCATGGAAGTGTATTTTTTTTGTAGTGAGAGTTTGGCACATACAAATTTACTTGGAACGGCAGGTAGATACCGCATATAGGAAGGTATGGTGGACTCATATGGAATAACTTTTGGGGTTTATGGAAGTGGATGCACAAGCAGTATTCCCGCTTAGTACAAGTGAAGGCTAGAAAGAGACTGGGAAGCGACCAGCTAGAGAGCGACAACAGTCTTGAACATGCATTAAAATTAATCAACACTTAGTGCAAGCATGAGTAGGATATAATTCACCATGAACATAAATATCGTGGAGGCTATGTTGATTTTGTTTCAACTACATGCGTGAACATGTGCCAAGTCCATCCACTCGAATCGTTCAAAGGTGGATACCACCCTATCATACCACATCACAACCATTTTAATAGCATTTTGGCATGCAAGGTAAACCATTATAAACTCCTAGCTAATTAAGCATGGCATGAACAGCTATAATCTCTAATTGTCATTGTAAACATGTTTCATTCATAATAGGCTGAATCAGGAATGGTGAACTAATCATATTTACAAAACAAGATAGGTCGAGTTCATACCAGCTTTTCTCATCTCAATCAGTTCATCATATATCGTCATTATTGCCTTTCACTTGCACGACCGAACGGTGTGGATAATAATAATAGTACCCATGCATTAGACTAAGCTGGAATCTGCAAGCATTCAATACACAAGAGAAGACAAGGTAATATGGGTGAGGGAGTCCTGGATTAGGGGGTCTCCGGACAGCCGGACTACCTCCATTGACCGGACTGTTAGACAATGAAGATACAAGATTGAAGACTTCGTCTCGTGTCTGGATGGGACTCTACTTGGCGTGGAAGGCAAGCTAGGCAATACGTATATGGATATCTCCTCCTTTGTAACCGACCTTGTGTAACCCTAACCCTCTCCGGTGTCTATATAAACCGAAGGGTTTTAGTCCGTAGGACAACAATCACAACATACAATCATACCGTAGGCTAGCTTCTAGGGTTTAGCCTCTCTGATCTCATGGTAGATCTACTCTTGTAACACCCATATCTTCAATATTAATCAAGCAGGACGTAGGTTTTACCTCCATCAAGAGGGCCCGAACCTGGGTAAAACTTCGTGTCCCTTGCCCCCTGCTACCATCCGGCCTAGACGCACAGTTCGGGACCCCCTACCCGAGATCCGCCGGTTTTGACAACGACATTGGTGCTTTCATTGAGAGTTCCTGTGTGTCGTCGCCGTTAGGCTTGATGGCTCCTACTATCCTCGATAGCGATGCGGTCCAGGGTGAGACTTTTCTCCCCGGACAGATCTTCGTATTCGGCGGGTTTGCACTGCGGGCTAATTCGCTTGGCCATCTGGAGCAGATTGAAAGCTACGCCCCTGGCCATCAGTCCAGATTTGGAAGTTTGAATTACACGGCCAACATCCGTGGGGACTCGATCTTCGATGGATTCGAGCCACAGCCGGGCGCGTCGCACTGTCGCGATGGGTATGACTTAGCTCTGCCATCGGACGGTACCCCAGAGGCCGCGCCCGCATCAGCTCCGACCCTTAGCTCGGAGCCAGCTGCGCCAATCGAGGACGGGTGGCTAGACACCGCCTCAGGGGCTGCAGTCTCGACGGCGATCGAGCCAAACACCAGCATAATCCTCTACGCAGCCCGTGACTCCAAGGTGCCGGACTCTCCTCCGGACCCCGAACCATCCGCGCCCCTGCCAATCGAATCTGATTGGGCACCGATCTTGGAATTCACCGATGCAGATATCTTTCAGCACTCGCCCTTCGGCGACATTCTGAATTCACTGAGGTCTCTCTCTTTGTCAGGAGAGCCCTGGCCGGATTATGGCCAATAGGACTGGGATACGGACGACGAAGAAATTCGACGCCCACCCACCACCCACTTTGTAGCCACTGTGGATGATTTAACCGACATGCTCGACTTTGACTCCGAAGACATCGACGGTATGGACGACGATGTAGGAGACGAACATGAGACAGCACCTATAGGGCACTGGAAAGCCACCTCGTCGTATGACGTATACATGGTGGATACACCAAAAGAAGACGGCGACGAGGAACGGAAGGACGCACCGAAGGCTTGTTCCCTCGAGAAGCAGTCAAAGCGGCGGCGCAAGCGCCGCCCCAAATCCCGCCTCGCCAGAAATAACGATCACACAGATCCAGCGTTGGAGCAGGGCGAATCACTGCCGGACCATGGCAATACGAAGAATCAAACCGAACAAACCAATTCTGTCAAAGATAATAGTCCGGACGACACAACGCCGGACAGGCACCCGGAGCAGCAGAATGCCCGTCAAAGGCTTGTTGCCATCGCGAGGAGCCTAAAAAAGCAGAAGCAAAGGCTCAAGGCTACGCAGGACACACTCCAAATCAGATGGATTAAGGTACTCAACACAGCAGCGAAGTACGGCGACAATCGCCCCACCAAGAGCTACCCAAAGCGGAAGTTGCTACCTGAATTCGATGAGGAGGCCTCAGACCCCTCGCAACCAAAAATCAAAACAGCCACCTGGCCGGATAGACGACCTCACGGCCAACATAGAGTGGCCAACAATGCCACTCGCAAGACAATACGCGATTCACGCGGGGGCTTGCACCAAAAGAACAGCGCAATCATATCCATCTATGGACCACGCAAGCACGCCCCAGCAAACGGTATAACATCCGAACAACGCGATACACCCAGATACAGGGGTGCCGCACACCCCCTATGTTTCACCGATGAGGTGCTGGATCATGAATTTCCAGAGGGATTCAAACCTGTAAACATAGAGACCTACGACGGAACAACAGACCCGGGGGTCTGGATCGAGGACTATATCCTCCACATCCATATGGCTCGAGGAGATGAACTCCACGCCATCAAGTACTTACCACTCAAACTCAAAGGGCCAGCCCATCACTGGCTCAAAGGCCTCCCCGAAAACTCCATTGGAAGCTGGGCAGAGCTCGAAGACGCTTTTCGGGCAAACTTTCAAGGGACTTATGTCCGACCTCCGGGCGCGGATGATTTGAGTCATATAACTCAACAGCCCGGAGAGTCAGCCCAAAAGCTTTGGAACAGGTTTCTTACTAAAAAGAACCAAATTGTCGACTGTCCGGACGCCGAAGCCTTGGAAGCTTTTAAGCATAGCGTCCATGACAAATGGCTTTCCCGACACCTCGGCCAAGAAAAGCCGAGAATGATGGCAGCATTAACAAGCCGCATGACCCGCTTTTGCGCGGGTGAGGATAGCTGGCTAGCCAGATGCAGCACCAGCGACCCCAGTACATCCGAAGTTAGAGATGGAAATGGGAAATCACGGCGCAACAGCAATAACAAACACCAGAACAAAGGAGACAGCACGAAGAACATGGCAGTAAACGACGGATTCAAAAGCTCTCGGCCAGGTCAGAAGCCGCCCTCTAAAGGCGCCAGAGGCGAGCTGTCCAGCCTGAATAAAATTTTGGACCAAATATGTCAGGTCCATAGCACCCCTGGCAAACTAGCCAATCATACCCACAAAGAATGTTGGGTTTTCAAGCAGTCCGGCAAGCTCAACGCCGTACACAAGGGGGAGGATACACCAAGTGAAGATGAGGATGAGCCTCTCAAGGGAGATGTTGGGGAACAAAAGAAATTTCCACCAGAAGTCAAAACAGTAAACGTGTTGCATGTGATCAATGGAAGAAACAAAACGGCACTCCCAGAAAAATACGCCCGAAGTCCTGTCACCGCGGAGTCCTGCCACTGGTCGTCTCAACCGATCACTTTCGACCATCATGATTACTCAGCACGTATCCGGCGTGCAGGATGGGCTGCCTTGGTATTAGACCCAATAATTGACGGATACCGCGTCACACGAGTCCTGATGGACGGTGGCAGCAGTCTAAATCTGATATACCAGGATACAATCCGCGAAATGGGGATAGACCCAACAAAAATTCGCCATAGCAATATTACCTTTAAAGGAGTAACGCCAGGCCCAGGGGCTCATTGCACGGGCTCCCTGCTACTAAAAGTTATATTCGGCCTCCCCGATAACTTCCGTAGCGAACATCTAACCTTCCACATCGCTCCGTTCCAAAGTGGCTATCAAGCACTACTCGGACGCGAAGCTTTCGCTCGCTTTAATGCAATACCACACTACGCTTCCCTCACACTCAAGATGCCCGGTCCATGTGGCATCATTACAGTGAACGGAAATGTTAAGCGATTTCTGCGCGCCGAAGAGCGTGCGGCTGCCTTGACAGCCGCACACTAAAAAACGGCCTCACCAACTAAAGCATTTAGCAGGTCGTCACGACCTCAGACACGGTTAGACGAGGCCGGTGCAGCTACATGAAATTTATACCAGATCAATGATCACACCACTATTACAAATACAAGGGGCTCAGCGTGCGCAGAAAAGTGGCAATTCTTACTCACCTCGAATTATACATGGTTTATTTAAAAACTACTTTTTTGCACGACAGCTTTTTTACCTAAGCACCTCTCTTTTACAGATAATCATCGTGCTACACCCGTCCAGGATACGGCACAACAGAGACACAGGCGCAGACGTGCAGCAGGGACCCGCTCCAAGGATTCTTTTTACATTAAGACCCCGCGTAAACCTTTTTTACTGTCTCTTGTTGATACATATCCACTGAATTCTCAGCACAATTGAGAAGGATGCTGATGTCTTGGCATGTGGCCATGCCAGAATAATGCACGTACCTGGACACAAGGGGCTTCTTACAAGCGACACTATTTCGGCCCGGTTTATACCATAAAGACCGAATACCTTAGGGAGTGTTCGACGTCGCGAGTTCGGCCTTATATGCATCAGCTCCGAATCATTGTGTTTGGTCAAATGTTGGGTTTGCCCGGCTCCTGTGTTTTGGTGCCTTATGTTCCGCTTTACCGGCTAAGGTAGCACCAGGAGAACTACTGTGATTGTGCCCTGGTTGATCCGGACGAGCGCCTCAGTAGAGAAAGCCGAAAACTGATTGTCATGATATAGCGTGAGACTGGTCAACCACTCGATGACCTATCGGAATGCTAGAATTCCTCCGCCTTAACGGAGGGCCATTTTCCGGCCAGGCATATACGCACCCCGCGATCGGGAGAGTGCGGAGCCACCAGGGGCTATCTACTAGCCCCACTGTCAAACTCCTATGGCTAAGTGAAAGTGTTAAAGCATTATAGTCCGGTTGCCTCGCTCGCTGCGCTATCACCTCCTTATCAGGACCAAGACGTTGGGTTAAGTGTGAACATGGGTTTTTTGCGAGCACCTCCGCATTATATGCGTGGGGGTTGAAGCCGACGGCTGCAATCTTTCAGGTTATACACATGTATATATAAACGGCCGCACAGGAGGCATCATACTACTTTCAGGCAAAAGTATAAACATAGCCTTATAAAAACTTCATAAAAGCATTATGTTTACAATGAGAATACATATCACTCAAACATAATATTTTTCGAGCACTGGGCCTCTATTAAACGAGCACCCTCGAGAACTTCCTCGAAAAAGTGTTCGGCAGCCACACGGCCTATGGCCGAACCCTGCGCCGCAACAGTGGTAGCGTCCATCTCCGCCTAGTATGCTTTAACACGGGCAAGGGCCATCCGCGAGCCTTCTATGCACGCCGACCTCTTCATCGCATTAATGCGCGGCACCGCATCAAGGAACTGCTGCACTAAGCTGAAATAGTTGTTCGGCTTAGGCCCTTCCGGCCATAGCTGATCCACAACAGACCTCATGGCGAGTCCGGACAACCTATTCAGTTCGGCCCATTCGGCTAGCTGGTTAGTCAATGAAAGCGGACGCTCTGGAACGTGGAATTGCGTCCAGAAAAGCTTGTCCACTTCACGATCTGTCTGACCTTGGAAGTACTTGGCCGCATCGGCAGCGCTCGCCGCCAAATCCATATACGCATCTGCCGAGCTCCACAGCCGATCCAGAGGGGCATACCGTGGATCTCCGAACTTCCTCCATAACATGAAGGGTTTCGCAGTCGCAATATCCCCGGCTTCCTGCAGCTCCTCCTTCTTCACCCTCATAGCAGAATGGGTGTCTTTGTCCGCCGCTGCTGCCTTCTCAAGGTCCGTTGCCTTCGCTCGATTTTCTTTCTCAAGGACCCGACAACGGTCGGCAGTGTCTTTTAACTCTACGGCCATCTTGGCCATCTTCTCCCGGCTCCCGCAATGTGCGGCCTTCTCGGCTTTCAGCTCTTCGGCTGCCTTCAAAGCAGCCGCATTACTAATCCTCGCTTGTTCCTTGGCTCGGGCAAGTTCCACCCGCAAGGCTTCCACGGTGGCAGCTCCATCTGCAGTCACAACATATTAAAGATACTGGCATTATGTTGCTCTTACTATGTGGCGTTCACCGGATGATAACACTTACCCTGTGCCTCGTCAAGCCTCTTGTTAACAAGCTCGATGTCGGCGTCTGCCACATCCAGTTGCCGTTTTAATTGGGCAAACTCATTAGTCTGGCTAGCCACCGGAGCTTCCACCACCTGCACATAGAGGCAGTCTGGTTATTGCCTGGGAGTACGATCCTCTGTTCGCCGCCGGTCTCGACGACAACCAGAGTCTCAGGGGCTACTATCTACACATGGCACACCTAACATGTGCAGTACTATCACATATTATCTCACATACCTCAAAGCCTGTCAGTAGACTCATAAAGGCTTCATGTAATCTCCTTTCAGCGGACGAGATTCTCTCCATCACCATACCCATCAACATACGATGCTCTTCTGAGATGGCCGCTCGCCCCACCAACTCCCTCAGAACGTCCGACCGCACACCAGGCGGTGCCGGACTCTTTCGTATGCTCTCTTCGGGAGCCGGACAGTGGGGACTTCTGGGGTCTACGGGACTATCTTCTGGCCTCACCGGATCCGTAGAGGCCCTCCGCGACGACACTTCGGGGTCGCCCGCTTCTAGAGCGGAGGAGTCCGGGGGAGGCGTTTCGCTCTCCATCATCTGTAGAAGAAGATCCCCTGAAGACGAACTCATTTGAGAGGGGCTAGGGCCCGAACTGCAAGATATATGTGGTGTTTGTTTTCTCAGAGGTAAAAGATAGCATACTCGTACTATTAAAATATTTTGGATCACTTACGACTCGTTGGAGGGCTGATCCCCTCGCGGACTTTGTGCGGCAAAAGCACCCCCCGAGGCAGGACCCTCTGTGGGAGACTTCTTCTCCCGTTTGGAGGCTTCGGCTTCCGGATCCTTGGAAGCAGTCCTTTTCCTCCCCCGGTCGTCCTCCTTCGTGGAAACGCTTGTTCCCTCGGTCGGAGCGGGTAGCAATGGGGGCCCGCGTTCGCCCGTATTATCCCCCTCAGTATCTTCAAGGGCTCCGGGCAAGGTGCGACCTCGAGCATCTTCTCCAATACCGGATTTTCCAAACCCTCAGGGAGGGGGGCCAAACACCGAATCATCTTCGCCTTCGTTAGCCAGTCCTGGTCAAAAGGCGAACTCTCAAAATTAACCTTGAATAAAAGACAGTATGTTCGGCTAGAGGATTTCTTACTTGTTCGGCGGCGTGGTTACTGCTCAGGCCCACGTCCTCGGTGATATCAGGACATTCCACTTGAGGTCCGAAGAATGACTTGTACATCTCCTCGTACGTCAGGCCGAGGAAACTTTGAATGGCACGTGGTCCCTCTGGGTTGAACTCCCACAAGCGCAGGGGCTGGCGTTTGCAAGGCTGGACTTGGCGAACCAGCATAACTTGTATTACCGCAACCAAATTGAAATCTCCCTCGAAGAGATCTCGGATGCGGCTTTGCAGCATAGGCACGTCCTTGGCTGGACCCCAGCTCAGACCCCGGCTAATCCATGACATCAGTTGTGGTGGGGGGCCCGAGCGGACAGCGGGGGCAGCCGCCCACTTGGCACTTCTGGGAGCCGTGACATAAAACCACTCCCGTTGCCATAATTCGGGCACCTCTAGAAAGGAACCTCTGAGCAATGGAGCTCCTGCCATCCTGCCTATTGATGCACCTACGCACGCGGCTTGTTGCCCCTCGATCATCTTCGGCTTTACTTCAAAGGTCTTGAGCCACAGGCCAAAGTGAGGGGTAACGCGGAGGAAGGCCTCACACACGACAATAAATGTCGTGATGTGGAGAAAGGAGTCCGGGCCTAGATCGTGGAAATCTAACCCGTAATAGAACATCAAGCCCTGACGAAAGGATCCAGAGCGAGGCCTAGACCTCGGAGGAAGTGGGAGACGAACACAGCATTCTCGTTGGGTTCGGGAGTAGGGATGACCTGCCCTCGAGCAGGCAGCCGATGCGACACCTTAGCGGTCAGATATCTGGCCTCCATCAACTTCTTAATGTCCTCTTCCATAACGGAGGAGGGCGTCCATCGGCCTTGAAGGCTGGATCCGGACATGGTTGAAGATCCGGAGCACCTGACCTGGGCTTTGGGTGTTAGAACTCGAGGCGGGGGAAGGGTTTGATTGAGCACAGGAGGGAAAAAGCGAAAACCTTGTCCCCTTATAAAGAGGGTGAATATCAAGCGTCCTCTCCGTAGCCGTTTAGGACTTACCTATAATCTAGGAGTCCTAGACACGGTTGGGTTACCCACGAACCGCATTAATGAGAATCTCGTAATTAGGGGAACACGATCTCCGCTTCGGCAAGACATGCCAAGAAACCACCTCGCGTTATGTGTGGAGCTGGTTAACAGAAACGGTTCGAATAATCACCGGGCCATGACATGATGTCATGCTGTCAAAATAAGCCAGCAAATTAGATCTGAGGAAAAATTATCCTCTCTGCGGTGGAATGTGGAACTTATTTTGCAAGGTCGGACACTATCCTCGTATTCAACTTCTTCTGTAATGTATTCGGAGAAGATACCCGCCTTGCAATGTCGAAGACAACCGCGCGCCGGACTCATCGTCATTGAAGCCTGGTTCAGGGGCTACTAAGGGAGTCCTGGATTAGGGGGTCTCCGGACAGCCGGACTATCTCCATTGGCCGGACTGTTAGACTATGAAGATACAAGATTGAAGACTTCGTCTCGTGTCCGGATGGGACTCTACTTGGCGTGGAAGGCAAGCTAGGCAATACGTATATGGATATCTCCTCCTTTGTAACCGACCTTGTGTAACCCTAACCCTCTCCGGTGTCTATATAAACCAAAGGGTTTTAGTCCGTAGGACAACAATCACAACATACAATCATACCGTAGGCTAGCTTCTAGGGTTTAGCCTCTCTGATCTCGTGGTAGACCTACTCTTGTAACACCCATATCTTCAATATTAATCAAGCAGGACGTAGGGTTTTACCTCCATCAAGAGGGCCCGAACCTGGGTAAAACTTCGTGTCCCTTGCCTCCTGCTACCATCCGGCCTAGACGCACAGTTCGGGACCCCCTACCCGAGATCCGCCGGTTTTGACACCGACAATGGGCTCTTGGTTAGATCAACAATAATCCATATGAGAGCCACTCAATATTTTCATCATGGTCTTCTCCTCCCGACCCCCAAAGAAAAGAAAAAAACAAAACTATTTACACGGGAAAGCTCCCAACAAGCAAAAGAAGAACGAGAAATCTTTTGGGTTTTTTTAATTACTACTACTACAGGCATGGGAAGTAAACTAGCTAAGAGGTACAACTAATTTTTTTGTTTTTTCTTAAGGTTTTTCAAACACACAAGAAGAATGCTGGAGAAGAAAATAAACTAGCATGGATAGTACAATGAAAAAGTATGAGCACCGACAACTGGAATGAGTGTGTGAACATGAATGTAATGTCGGTGAGAAATACGTACTCCCCCGAGCTTAGGCTTTTGGCCTAAGTTGGTCTATGGCCATGGCTCAAAGCTGCCCTCTCCGGTGTACAGAGGAGTGTCCTCTGGGTGCCACTAGTTGGCGATCTCCTCTGAATCCCACAGATAAACAGACTGTCGATAAGGGTCAAGGGGTGGCCCCGGCTCAGGCTCTGGAGCTGATGTCAGGCTCCAGTATGCATGAACGGCCTCCGGCAAAACGAGGTACATGCATGCAAATATGTTAAACAAAGAGGGCGCAGGTAAGGTAATAATCTCATAGTAGTTTTTATCAAAAATCAATCTATATTTAAGCACCTTCTTCTTATCCTTAACAATAAAATCATTTGCTACCGTACTCTTATAATCTAGAAAAATAGGGGGCAACAACTTTTCCTCTTTCTCATAATGCCTAATAGGTATCCTAAAGTGTACAGCAAGGCGTGAAGCAAAGATGCCTCCAAAGATGGGGCCCTTTTGTACAGTTCAGATTTAACGGTTTAGCAACAATAGCGCCTAAACTGAAAGTTGTATCATGAAACAAAGCATGGCGCAAAAAAACAATATCGGGGGTACTGAGATTTCCACTGTTCCCGCGACCAATTAAGCATCTACTAGCAAATATTGCAAAATAACACAGAATAGGAAAATGTATGCTAGTAATTCTTGCATCGGAAATTTTCCTCATTTCCCCTACAGCAATTGTATCAGTAAACCCCTCCACATCAATACGATGTGGTTCCTATATGCTGCCCTCAAAGGGTATGTTACAGTCCCGGCAAAAATCATAAAGTGACATCTCCTTAACCTCATCATATAAATGAAATTCCACTGAAGGTGGTGATTTCTTAGCATGAAAGTAAAAAATTTGCACGAAAATATTAGTGAGGAGGACATACTGTTTGCGCTGGTCGCGGAGGAAGTCGATGAGGCCTCCGCAGTGCGAGGGAGATTATATTTGGGCTTCTTATTCTCTTCACTTTGCTTATCCTTCGAGCTTCGGCTCGAAGAGCCTCTCAACAATCTCTTCATCATTTCCTTTCTCTGAAAAATTTCTAAAATTTTTTTTGACTCAAAATAAAGGGTTTTTTACATCTGTGCCCTTGGTTCCTTAGCTCTACTCATTCATCCCCACGCTCTTAACTTTTGCTCAATTTTCCCCACTCCCTTGCCAGAAACCCTCATAACTGGGCACAACGGATATTGCCATCGGGTCAAAGGCTTGACCGTTAACTCTGACTAGTGGGGCCATGCTGGACTGTGTCGTCCGTTCAAGCTGACAAGTGGGGCCATGTTGGGTGGTGTCGCTGTTGGACTGTTGGGCCATGGTTTCGTTGGGCCGTCCCATGCATTAAACGTCTGTGTGCGTCTCCAGGACAGAAGCCTGCTATGCATGCACCCAGCAAACCCTGCCTGCAAGTGTTAATCGAGCCTGCATGCGCCGATGCCACGATCCTCCGATGCACCGACCGAGCCTGCATGCGCCGACCAAGCCTGCATGCGCCGACGCATCCGCCATGATGCACTGACCGAGCAGCTTTCTTGCACGCCAGCCGCCACGGATGCAGCGACGGTCACTACCGCTGGTTCCTCTCTTCTAGCTAGGTGGCTACATATTTGTGGCTTGTGTAAAAAAAGAGCCACTCCCTTGCTTAGTTGTACTCATTCACCCCTACTAACAAAGCTTGCTTACATGCACTAGGTGGTTACTAACAAGGGAACCCTACTAACAAGCTGAGCTCTCTAAGAAAATAATCAACAAATATGTAGTCCCAATATGTAGATAGGGCCAACAAGCCCATAGCACGATCACATAGCTCAAACTAGGAAGAACTTAATAATAGAATGGATAGAAAACTTAATAATATAATTTAAGAAAAGGGCAAACAAGCCCAAAGCAACTCCAACATAGTTCAATTACAACTTAACATAAAATACACTAAAAAGATAGAGGGTTTAGAACCCTAGCCGCCGCCTTCTCCACCTCGCTCCTCCTCCGGGCGCCCTTTTCACTGCTCCTCCAGGGCGTTGTCGATGGGGTACGGAAGAGTGTGCATGCGCGTCGCGATGGGGAAGATGTTGTTGTACTCCGTGAACCTGTTGTGGGTGGTGAAAGCGATGAACTCGAAGCCACACCAAAACACCTGGCCGAGGAGGTAGAAGGCATCGATTATGTTGGTGAACTGGGCAAGGAGAGCAACCACCACCCGGTTTTGGATGACCTCCTCGACGCGGAACATCGTTGGCGATCCCCTCGGGAGGTGGTGGTACCCGAACGCGAGGAAGAACTCGGTGAAGTTCCTTGCGGTCCCCAGCCTTGATATTGCCCACACACGTAGTGTGCAATCAACGTACACGCCGGTAGGGCAGAGCCTCTCCGGCACAGTGGGTGGGAAGCGGTAGGTTGGTCCGGTGTACTGCATGGCTGAGGGATGTGCAGAAGACGGAGAAGGGGTCGAAGAGCAAGAAGAGAAGATGGATGAGGGATGGCAGAGGCAGTGGGTGGCTTAAATAGCCGTAGTGCTATGTGTTATTTGGCCGTGGCAATAACGGGGTCAAATGTGAAGTAACCCGTTTTCAAACACACCGCAACATCGGGAGTGTACGCAATGTCAATTGATTTCAAATGATGCAAACATACAGAGCCAACACATTCACAAAAAATAGAGCGAACGATGCAAAAATACAGAGCCAACACGTTCACAAAAAACAGAGTAAACGACGCAATTCGATGGCCCAACGAGAGTTCGCTTTCCTTTTGGGCCCAATAATGTTTTTTTCACAGAGTCAATGGTGGGCGAGCAGCCGAGCACAACGAATAGGATGGCCTCTCGCGGATCGCCCCACGATCCAACGATGTGGAGTCGTCCTTGTGATCCAATGGCACGGAGCCTGCACACAGCCAGCCCACCTAGTTCCTTCTAGAAGGCCAGATCTGAGGGTTGTCGCTTGGCGCGAGGGTATGATCAGACGGCTGACGTTGGGAGCTAGGGTTAGGCGAAACCCCGCAGGGTTTAGAGGGGTTTTGAGCTAGTCAACGGGGTTTCAAAGGCTTTGACTGAGCATAACTAATTTAAAAAAATATAAAATATATAAAACCTTTGCCGTTCGTTGTTTTATAAGACACACTAACGAGGAAAAATACTAAACTTGGTCTATGGTCATTTTCATGAAAAAAAACCCTAGCTGGCATGATTGAGGTCAAATGAGCACCATTAATTTTAAGAAATCAAAAATATAAAACATGCGCACAATGTTGTCTTATGTGACATGTTACCAACCAAAAATACTAAACTTGGTCTATGGTCATCGAAAATATTCACACATATGAGCTATCACCTACATGATTTCATAGAGTTCAAGGAGAGGAGGTGGTGTTACCTTCCGTTTTTGAAAAATTAAAAAAAATCAAAAAAATCACTAAACCTTTATTTTAAAGTGAATAAGAAGGATTTGAAGTTAGTTTTCCATTTTCATATTTCAAAACTTGGCCTATAGTTTTTATATTAATGTTGTCTTATGTGACATGTTACCAACCAAAAATCATAAACTTGTCCTATGGTCATTTTCATGAGAAAACCTTCACACATATGAGCTATCACCTACAAGATTTGAAAAAAATATGAATATTAATTCAATAGGTGTTAATAAATTTTTTTGGCTCATTTAGAGTAGGTCCAAAAAAACTTGATTACAAATGGGCTGTTTACCCTAGCCTGGGAGCTTATTTGGAGCACATTTCTCAAATTCAAATTTCTTTGACCTCCTCTAAATCACCTCAA
This sequence comes from Triticum urartu, assembly GCF_003073215.2. Taxonomy (NCBI): domain Eukaryota; kingdom Viridiplantae; phylum Streptophyta; class Magnoliopsida; order Poales; family Poaceae; genus Triticum; species Triticum urartu. Next base: position 513,079,122 of record NC_053028.1, on the reverse strand, counting down.
ATTTTGCACACATGATCTCCTACACAAACATAGATAGTTCATAATACATCTTCATTAAAATGTTGTTTTTTGCTCTGTTATTGGAATATTTGATAAAAGGGAACCCTTGATAAAATGATGGATTGCAGCATATTTGCAGCATATGTGTGATCATTGCAGCACCTGAACTTTCAAAACACTGAAACAAATCATAGCAGATAAATTTAAAACCACAAAAATACCCAACATAGATAGCCACATGCATATGAAATTCATCCAACCACCAAAAGGAAACCCACATCCTATTCACAAACATAGTTCACCGACATAGTTCACCCACATAGTTCAGCAAACAACCTAAAGTACTTAAAACATATCATAACATCATAACATCAGGGAAGGGGAGACAGGACTTTGGCTAGGGCAGCATGCTGCCCCATGATCTTGTAGTCCTCGCCGTGGATGGCCACATCTTCTGCATGCGCTAGAAGGTGAACGAAGCGTCCTGACTTTAGCTTTGACTTGGTGGTGCAGTAGGGGCAGCGCCAAGTTTTGGCCTTTCTCTTGTAGTAGTAATCCACGCCCTTGATCCTGATCTTCTCCTCTTCCTTCTCTTTAAAGGAGGCGAAGTTGCCGCGGTCCACATCCACATCTTCCCTAGAGACATACTGCCCACACGAATGAATTACATTAGTACATTATAGATTCATGGGAATACACCATGTCAAACGAACTAAATGAACAATCTAAATTTCAAGTAGGCTTACCTCATACTCTTTGTCGTCACCATACGCTGGATTGTACGGGTCGTCGAAAGTATAGTCTATATTCCTCTTCTTCCCCCTACCATCATCATCCTGAATATACAATTACATCCATCACTAGTAAATACATAAGCCAATTGAAAATTTAGATATGCACAGATGACACATTGGTCATAGGGCTAATATACTATGATCCTATTTGCATTTTCCATTGTCATGCACACACATTGAACAACAGAGCTAATATAACTACATATTGAAATTTAGATATGCACACTTTACCATAGGGCTAATATACTATGATCTTATTTGCATTTTCCATTGTCATGCACACCCATTGAACAACAAAGCTAATATAACTACATATTGTGGACATATTGTGAACAACAGAGCTAATATAACTTGAATCAAATAACTCGAGTAGCATTAAAAAACCCAATCTGTGAGCATTAAAAAACAAATCTAATAAGCATCGTAGCATTAAAAACCCCAATCTGTTCACAACATCTAGCATTTTTGCAATGAATTTATCCAAATCTAAAAACAAATCTAAAAACCCCAATCATTGCAGCACCTAAAATCCTAGTTCACAACATCTAGCTAGCATTTTCGCAACGAATTTATCCAACAAAACCTGGTCCAAAAACCCCCACCCCCAAACCATACAAAAAAGCCCAGCCCATCCGTCAAACCAACTACTCTAACCATCTGAACTACTGTATGAATCACAATCTAACTAACTCTACAAGCTAAGCAAGTGCAATTACCTGCTCGTCCACGGCAGGCGGCGCAACGGGGGCATCGGGATGGACTGCGCCGCTCGACGTCGTCACCTTCTACAGCGATGAGGCGGAGCCCTCCACATCCGCAGCGGTTGCGAGTTTCCCCGCATCGCCGTGGACGCCGTCGACATTCGCAGTCACTACGCCCTGACCCTGCAGCTCCACCACATCCCCGGCCGCTGCACCGGCGTCGCCACGAGCGTCGGCCATCTGACAGATGGAGGCGATGAAGGTGAGGAAGAGGAAGCGGTGGGGGAGAGCGAGACGGTGCAATGGAGGCAGTGCAGGAGAGCGAGACGATGCCGGTGGGGGAGAGGAAGACGATGCGACAGCGAGGGGATTTGGGCGAAAATGGTAGGGTCGATGGAGGTGGTTGCCCTCTTTATATGATGGGACATTTCGGGCATGTCCATGGACACGTGCTACCCCATGACCGCGGTCTTGCATGTGCCCACATATACGTGGCCCCACTTGTCAGCTAACGGTCAAAGCAATTCACCCGACGGCAACGTCCGTTATAACCAGTTATGAGGGTTTCTGGCAAGGGATTGGGGAAAAGTGAGCAAAAGTTAACAGAGTGGGGATGAATGAGGAGAGCTAAGGAACCAGGGGCACAGAAATAAAAATCCCCAAAATAAAAGTGAACCTAACTCACCAAGATTGATAGCAACTACTCCCACAAGTGCGTAGAGGCCATATCATGCATTAAAACTACTTTTGACCACATAAATTTGACATGCAAGCTCAAGAACAGGGTCACCTAAGCAGCAAATTTTTTCAATAAATAAAGCAGTAGAATAAAAACTAATTGGACCATTGGAGGAGTCACATACCGAAGAACAATCCCCCAAAGCAGTTTTGTGAATGAAGCTTTGAGCAAGGAGATCGAAAATGGCAGCATGATGAGATAGAACTCGGGTTTGAGCTAGTGGATGATTTTTTCTGGAGGAAGACGAACTGTGTGGGTGCAAGAATAAGTGGAGGGGGCCCACATGGGGCCCACGAGGCAGGGGGGCGCGCCCTGGACCCTTGTGGCCAGGTGGTGGGTCCCCCAGGTGTATTCTCAGTGCCAAATATTCTTAAATATTCTAGAAAAAATCATATAAAATTTTCAGGACATTTGGAGAACTTTTATTTTCGGGGTATTTTTTATTGCAAGCATAATTCAGAAAACAGACAAAAAAACTATTTTTGCTTTATTCAATCTAAATAGCAGAAAGTAAAAGGAGGGTATAGAGAGTTGTGCTTTCTAACTTCATCCATCTCATGCTCATCAAAAGGAATCCACTAACAAGGTTGATCAAGTCTTGTTAACAAACTCTTTCTGAATCGCATGAAACCGGAGAATTTTCGAATAACACTAAGTTACCTCAACGGGGATATGCACATCCCCAACAATAAGAATATCATATTTCTTCTTGAGAGTAGGAAGAGGGAATTCAAAACCTCCAATAATAATCGTTGAAAATTTCCAATAGAATTTATACTGTGTACTTGAGGTTGTTTCCTCCGAAAATATACCATATGATCATTACCATTAACATGAGAAGTGACATTGCCTTTGTTGCAATCAATAACAGCCCCTGCAGTATTCAAAAAGGGTCTACCAAGAATAATAGACATACTATCATCCTTGGGAATATCAAGAATAACAAAGTCCGTTAAAATAGTTACGTTTGCAACCACAACATGCACATCCTCACAAATACCGACAGGTATAGTAGTTGATTTATCAGCCATTTGAAAAATATTTCAGTAGGTGTCAACTTATTCAAATCAAGTCTACGATATAAAGAGAGAGGCATAACACTAACACCGGCTCCAAGATCACATAAAGCAGTTTTAACGTAGTTTCTTTTAATGGAGCATGGTATAGTTGGTACTCCTGGATCTCCTAGTTTCTTGGGTATTCCACCTTTAAAAGTATAATTAGCAAGCATGGTGGAAATTTCAGCTTCTGGTATCTTTCTTTTATTTGTAACAATATCTTTCATGTGCTTAGCATAAGGATTCATTTTAAGCATATCAGTCAAACGCATACGCAAAAATATAGGTCTAATAATTTCAGCAAAGCGCTCAAAATCCTCATCATCTTTTTTCTTGGATGGTTTAGGAGGAAAAGGCATGGGTTTCTGAACCCAAGGTTCTCTTTCTTTACCGTGCTTCCTAGCAATAAATTCTCTCTTATGATGACGTTGATTCTTTATTGTGGGTTATCAAGATCAACAGCAGGTTCAGTCTCTACATCATTGTCATTGCTAGGTTGAGCATCAACATGAACATCATCATTAACATCATCACTAGGTTCATGTTCATTACCAGATTGTGTTTCAGCATCGGAAATATAAATATCATTGGGATTCTCAGGTGTGTCTACAATAGGTTCACTAGAAGCATGCAAAGTCCTATAATTTTTCTGTTTTCTTCTTCTTAGAATAACTAGGTGCATCAACATTAGTTCTCTGAGAATCTTGCTCAATTCTCTTAGGGTGGCCCTCAGGATACAAAGGTTCCTGAGTCATTTTACCCCCTCTAGTCACAACTCTAACAACATTATCATTTTTGTTATTATTTAATTAATTGAGCAAATCATTCTGAGCCTTAAGTACATGTTCTATTTGAGTGGTAACCATAGAAGCATGTTTACTAATAAGTGTAAGCTCACCTTTAACTCTAGACATATAATCACTCAAGTGTTCAATCATATAAGCATTATGTTTCAATTGTCTACCAACATAAGCATTGAAGTTTTCTTGTTTAACAATAAAATTATCAAACTCATCCAAGCATTGGCTAGCAGACTTATTACGAGGAATATCACCTTCATCAAATCTATAGAGAGAATTTACCTTTACTACCTGTGTCGGATTATCAAGACCATGTATTTCTTCAATAGGTGGTAAATTCTTAAAATCTTCAGCTTTACTACCCTTTTCTTTCATAGATTTCTTTGCCTCTTGCATATCTTCAGGACTGAGAAATAGAATACCCCTTTTCTTCGGAGTTGGCTTGGGAGTTGGTTCAGGAAGTGTCCAATCATTTTCATTACTCAACATATTGTTCAATAGCAATTTAGCTTGATCAACAGTTCTTTCCCTGAAAACACAACCAACACAACTATCCAGGTGGTCTCTAGAAGCATCAGTTAGTCCATTATAAAAGATATCAAGTATTTCATTTTTCTTGAGAGGGTGATCAGGCAAAGCATTAAGTAATCGGAGAAGCCTCCCCCAAGCTTGTGGGATAATCTCTTCTTCAAGTTGCACAAAATTATATATTTCCCTTAAGGCAACTTGTTTCTTTTTTTTGAATATGTACTGCAAGGCAACAGCCTCACAGCTCTTTATTGAAAACAACAAAGTAACAATGTCCTGTTACAAGTCCAAACAACAAAAGAAAAGGGGAAGACAGAAATACTTACAAACTTACAACCCAAGCAGGGTAAAAGAAAACACTAACTAAGGGAGGTTAGAGATCCAAGATAGAAGGCTATCTTTGTATTTACATTTTATCCTATGAGAAAGAAGGGTTATGTCATGGATAAAGTTGTGCCTCCAGGCTCTGAAAGAAGGTGTCTCATTCCTGAAAACCTTGCCATTCCTCAAGATCCAAATGTTCCAAGCTCCTGTAAAGACCACTTCAGTGAAGAAACTATGCCAAAAATCCTTCCTAGCCTTTACAGCCGTATTGTAGGTTGTCATCCCAGGATGGGGATCCCAGAGAATCTGCAAATAGTTCCAGACTCTAACACTAAAATTACAAGAGAAGAACAAATGTGCACAATCTTCATGGATGAGATATGGACATAGTACACAAGTAAGATCTTCCACATGCCAATGCCTCCTCAGTAGCATGTCTCTGGTGTTTAAACGATCCCTCAGCAGTAGCCATCCAAACATTTTGATTTTCAAGGTGCATGAAGATTTCCAAATCCATTGAAAAATTGGATCTACAACAATATGTTGATGCGCATGCACATAAAATGATTTAGGTCTGAAGCATCCATTATGGAAAGGCCAAATCCATGTGTCATGATTTGCAGAGCAAGAATAAGCATTTGTCAACTGTTGAAGACATTCGAGCTCAGCATAAGCTTGTGTAGAGAGGGGCAGATGCAAATTTGACAAGAACTCCTGGGAAAGCACATCAGACACTGAAAGCTGCTCATCAATAACAAAGGAGAAGAGCCTGGGAAATTTTTCAGTGAGGCAGGAACCCTTAAGCTCAACCACCCATCTGTCAGACCAAAAGAGAATAGATATGCCATCTCCCAACATTGGATTAGCCAGCTGACAATATTTATTAGCCAATTTAAATACATCATGCCACCAAAAGGATCCACAAAGTGTGGTAGTATGAGGGACAGAGCTGGCATAGTAGGCATTCTAGATTAGACCAACCCAGGGGATGTCATGATGATTATAAAACTTGTGCAAGAACTTCATAAGCAAGGCCTCATTCTGTACCCTGAGGTTGAGCACACCAAGACCCCCTTTGTCTTTTGGTAAGCATACCAAGTCCCAAGCAGCCAGGGATTGTCTTGGAGTATCAGAGTTCCCTCTCCATACGCATTGTCTCTGGATCCTTTCAATTTGTTTCAGAATACCAGGTGGGATGACTAGTGTGCACAGGAAATATATGGGCATTGATGTTAAAACAGACTAAAGCAACTGCAACCTACTACCTTGGTTCCGAAAGCATGGAGTGGCAGACAATCTTCTTTCAATCCTATGCACAAGAGGCATGAGGTCTTGGATTTAGGGCCTTGTAGTCCCCATGGGCAGACCCAGGTAGGTAAAGGGCATGGCTCCTATACTGCATCCAAGAACTGAGGCCAACCTGTTAGCTTCATCGGATGACATGTTCATAGGCACCATAAGGGATTTTGCAAAATTCACAGATAATCCTGTTGTGGCAGCAAAAACATCAAGTATGTCTTTAAGAGCAAGCAGTTGGTGATCAATAGCAGGAAGCACAATTAGAGTATCATCAGCATACTGAACTATGGGAAAATCCTGGCTGTTAGAAGGGATTGGCAGAGTCAAAATTCCTTTACTGCACATGTCATTGACAACAGACTGAAGAGGTCAGCAGCAAGGACAAAAAGAAGAGGTGACATTGGGTCTCCTTGCCTAACTCCCCTTTTACATTTGAAATGGTTGCCAGGAACACCATTAAGAAGCACATAAGAAGAGCCAGAAGACAAAATAGATTGCATCCAGGAAATCCATTTGTCATTAAAACCCTTGTATCTTAAGATTGTAAGAATGGCATCATGCTCAATAGTGTCAAAGGCCTTAGTAAAATCCAATTTCAGCAAGACTATTGGTCTCTTTGAGGCTTTGCACTGGTGGATGTACTCGAAACACCAAGCTAGACAATCCTGAATAGACCTGGACTTAATAAATCCATATTGATTTTTATGAATACAGGAAAGAATAACTTTCTGCAACCTATTTGCCATAAGTTTAGTGAGGAATTTCAAACATGTATTTGTCAAAGAGATTGGCCTGTAGTCATTCAAACCCTCAGGTGAAAGCTTTTTTGGAATCAAGGTTATGCGAGAATTGTTGATACACTCCAAATCAAGGTGTCCCTCAGAAAACTCTTTGACCAGTTTATGAAAGTCATCCTTAATTATGTGCCAACACTTCTTAAGAAAAAGGCCAGTGAAACCATCTGGCCCAGGAGCTCTGTCAGGAGGCATCTCCTTGATAACACAATCAATTTCCTGCTCAGAAAAGGGCTTGGTCAATTCATCAAGTCCCTGAACCTTCTTGATAATATTTGGCAGATCAAAACCCATTTGTGTATTATTGGTGCATCCCATCCTCTGCTTGAACTCCTGCAAAAATAGTCCAGGAATTGATGCATGATCAGAGGTCACTTGCCCATCATCAGAAGTTATACTTGAAATGGAGTTATTCCTGTATCTCTCAGTGGCCATGGCATGGAAAATTTTGGTATTTTCCTCTCCCACTTTAATGTTTCTAATAGTACATCTCTGCTTCTAATATATATATTGCAATCTTAGAGTTTCCTCCAAATGTAACTTTACAAGTTTCCTGAAATTTTCCTCAGGCCCAGACAAAGGCCTCAACTCCTCTAGGCCATCCAGACAAAGTATTACTTTCTTGCAGTTGGAGATTAGAGCCTTAACTGTAGAAAGACTAATGTGCCAATGTTTGAGAGCCTGCCCGAGAGCTTTAAATTTGGAAGATATTACAGCAGCAGAGGATCTCTTATGAACTGGCCTACTCCAAGTTTCACTGACACAATCAAGAAAACCAGGCAAATTAGTCCAATAATTTTCAAATCTAAAAACTTTGGCCTTTGGAATAGAGGTTTTGATTTGCACCGCACAGGGCACATGATCTGAAGCAGTTCTTGCTAAAGGTAAGACCATAGTGTTAGGATAAGAACATGTCCATGAGGGAGTTGTAAAGAACCAATCAATCTGTTCAAGCAAACGAGTAGTTTGCATATTTGTCCATGTATACTTTCTGCCCTTGATAGGTAATTCAATTAAGCCCAGGTGCCCAATAACCTCATTAAAAATAAACATGTTATTGATATCACCACCTGGTTTGTTCCTATTGTCCATTGTGTGCATGAAATTGAAATCACCCAGTAACAGCCAGTTAGCATCATCAGGGATAATTATATCATGCAACCAATTAATAAAAGTATCCCTAGCTGGGTTTTGACAGGGTCCATAGACTGTGACTAGAGTCCAGGTTTGGGAGTTATGAACAGAAGTGAACTCCACCACAATACCAAAGCTATTGGACTCAATCAGTTTACCAGCAAACAAAGCAGTATTCCATACTACCAACAACCCACCCGAAGCTCCAGACGATGGCACATGGATAAACTGATCAAAATGTCATGGACAACACTGTCGAATGAAACGCTGATCTATGATCTCACATTTTGTTTCTTGGAGGCAAGCAATGGAACAGGCACTTTCATCGATTTTCTGACGAACTGCACGCTTTCTGTCATCTGAATTCAAACCTCGCACATTCCAGCAAAGTACTTTCCAATCTCTAACATCATACTGATTCATTACAGACCATAATAAAGTAACAGCAAAAGACTGCCACATAATGACAGTACCAGTTCAGCCAAGAGATAGCATAAAAGTTCAGATAAAGCCTAAAAAATAAGAGCAGATAGATGGTTTTCACAAGGGTTAACCATAAACCCCACCATTTGAAAAGATCAGCTATCATTAGAACTAGAAGAAGCAGGAGGAGTCTTGCAAGAAGAAGCCTCAAGCTTCTCCTTAGTGAGCTTCTCAGGTCCAATGCCGAGGCGAAGGCCGATCTGCTGCAGCACATTGATTGGCGTGGGCAGCGGGACAGCAACTTGATCTGCATCTTGAGGAGGAGCCCGCGGCAGCTGATCATTCACTGCAACCTTGCGCTTCTTCTGAGGCTTTGCTGCAGGTTTCTTCAGAGGGGCAGACTTGGCCGGAGAGGAATGTCTGTAGCCATCACGTAAGGCAGAGAGCCTGGCACTGCGCCTGACCTCAGACTCAACTATGAAAGGCTTTGGTTTACGAGTGCGAGCAGGATGCTCCCTCAGAGCAGCAGAGAAGTTGAAGGCAGACATCTCAACAGCAGACAAAGCTGGATCATACATGGCGCAATCCTCATCAACAGTGTCAAAACAAAGAGCACGAGCAACAGGAGACTTCCTTGGAACAGTGACAGTCCGACGATCAGGTGAAGGATGAAAAACCAGCTTGTTCCTCATAGCAGAGTAAGAGAAAGATACTTCCCAAGAGCGTTTAGACAGTAAAACTGGGTTAAAAGGACTAAAGAACTGCAACCCTCTAGGAATATGCATTATATCAAAGACTGGCATCATACGCTGAAACGATCTAGTCCATTGCATCACCGGTGGAAGCTTAGGTCTAAAAACTGTCAACACTTGACCAATAACAACAGGAGGCTGGATCATAGGAGGCACATAAGCTGCCACAATCCCTTGCTGATCATTGACGGATCCCTCAGCAGAATCAACAGGCCCTGAATTCTCCATGACCACTGACTCTTGGGAAACAGGTTGTGCTTCATCCTCATGAATCTCCTCAATAATGACATTGTCATGCTGGTTATGATGCTGCGGATTATCATTGTGAGCTTGAGGGTCCTCATTCCAACCCAGCTCTGGAAACTCAGGCATGACAAAATTGTCATCATCAAAAGGCATGTCTCCGGGCAGCGGATGAGGGTTTCCATTGAAAGGCATTGGATCTTCATCAGCTGGCATAATGTCAGCAAATTCTGTAGAGAGAACATAGATAGGTGCAGTCCAAGAAATACGTGTAGCTCCAAAGCCTGCATACTCACGATCGACTACATCTCTAGGCACTTGCTGAGGGCTTGGGAAAGAAACATAAACCAGGGTCCTGACCATCCACGGATCATCTTGATGCCAGATATGAAAACGACCAAAAGTGCTAACTGCTTCAGAAATATGCTGTGTGGTGCGGTAATCCAAAGGAACACCTAACATCATAATCCAGCCCCTACGAAAACCCTGAATAGCTCTGTGATTGATGCCTTGATCATGAGGAACGAACCGAACGAAGTGACCATTGCCAAGATCATAGGGAGGATGATTTATAATGGCATGCCTAGATGCAAGAGATCGAAACTCAAACAAACCAACTCCCTCAATCCATTGCTGATCACTAAGAACGTCACGGTGAAGCTGAGTCATCACAAAATCACTAACTAGTTGCCGGAAGTGATGAATCTATCCAGGTGACGACGGAGGCTCGACAAAGCCAATGGTGAACTGCTCATGGAGACGCTCCGGTGCAATGGCCAGAGAGTAGAAGGTACGAGGCACGCGGGTTGGTCCTCCATCTATGATCTCAAACCCCGGCAGAAGGAACTCGGGAGGATCCAGGGGAAAGTTTACCATGTCTTGCTCTGGTGGAGGTGGAGTAGGCTGGTGGTGCACGGGAAGAGGTGAAGATGTGATGGGACTCGTCTGCACCAGCGTGTGGGTCATATCTATACCCGAGGAGTCCCTAGGCGAGGTAGTAGGAGGCTGACTCGTGGCGGGCGTGGGAATCAACAGTGGAGATTTTTCTGGATTTTGTTTCGGTTGTTTAACTCTCCAAACGTAACCATTATCATCTGCCCAGTTAATGCAATCCCGTCGACGATGACCATAACCTGAGCAAGCCAGGCAGACAGAGCAAGAGACCGACAGGTGGCCCCACTGGTGACAAGTAGAGCAAGTTAGAACACGGTCCATCATGTCATTGACCATATCCTCAAACATATCAGCAGCTTCCTGGGTAGATGGGATATCCATTGGCTGGGTGGTGGGCTGCGGCCCGTCATCCAGAACTGGCCCAACATGGGAAGCAGGAGAATCGGGGGCGGACGTAACCAAACTAACAGCCTGAGGTGGATCGCAAGGCAAGTGAGAAATCTCAGTCGGAGAATTAGACCGTTGGATCCATAGCAAGCCAACAGAACCAAAAACAATCGGCGGAGAAGCAATAGTCCACTGGAGATTCGTCGGCGACAAGGGTCGAATGATCAGACGCTCATTTGCAGAGACTACATATCCAGCATCAGAAACTGTACCAATACAAGCTTGCGTGGCCGGATATCTATAACCCTTGCATGCATCATAATTGTGAAAAGTTGCAAATGAAAGCTTCTTTTGCACAGAACCATAAGATCTAAAGGAGTACTTGGACAGTGGTTTATGCAAATTAACCAAACAATTTATAAGTGAGCACCACATTGCATGACATATAGAACATATACACTAGATCAATAGATTGCATCGTAAAAGTAGATAACACAATTCACTAGAATTGTTAAGGAAAGGCAGTAGCTAGCAAACTGAACATGGGTCCTTATAGTGAGCTACTAAGACAAGCTACTCCTCATTGTCGAAGATATCGATGATGATTGGCTCCTTGGACATGGAAGAGGGCGACGCCTCCGCATCGTGGGTGCCCTCGTCGTAGTGGTGAGTTGTCTGAGCCGCTCCAGGCACCAACCTGCTGTCTCTCGAGATGAGGTAAGCACGTGCATGCTGAGAAAACACCTCATAGTCTTTGTCGAAGGCACCGAGGGTGCGCTCGAGAAAATGCCACGAACTATCGTTTTAAGTAGCCAACCGCGTCACATCATAGACGCGCGAGGCGTCGATGGCGAGGTGCTCCTCCAAGATCTAGGGGTCGTCACGAATGGCAGCCATCATGACCTCATCCGTGCGTGCGGTCACGATTTGCTTCTCTGCTGCCAAATGCTCCTTGAGATCCTGGCTATACTACGTGCACCATGGCTTAGGGCGGCGCTTATTTGGTGGAGGGTCGGTGATTTGGGTGGAAGGTGCCGCACCGGCAGTCGGGGCATGTGGGATGTGGAAGGAGTAGGAGGATGGGGGTTGGGTGTGCATTACCTGCCTGGATAGACAAGGCTGAACAGCGTGAAGGAGGGTCACCGACGAGAAGGTAGCGCTGCAAGAAAGGAGTGAAGGTTTCAACTTGGAAAGTAAGGAGGAAACAGGGGAAATGTGGCTTTTGGTAAGGGGTGGGGGGGGGGAGGTAGATATTTTCGTGGAAGCCGAAAATTTAGAATCGGTTCAGTGAGAAAACTAGCGTGCAAAGTGTCATCAGACACGGTCCCTTATTCAAAACTGTGTATGATATGTGAACATCAGAAACGATTCAGATAGCTTAACCCATGTGTGATGAGTTTGAACGTCAAAAATTTTGGTTCGAATTTTCCTGGTTACAGTGGTCATCCACGCCATTGCATAATTTGGGTACACAAAGGAGACTACAGCACACCCACACCTCTAGTGTCAACATAGAACAAGAGGAGTGTTGTGTTAAATTTTGGATTTTTTTGGGGTACGTTTGGACATTTTTATACATTAACTGGGTTTTCTAGGCATTTTATGTGCATAATTCAAATTTGAACTACACGCACATGCTCCAGTGCATATAAATTGGTTGAAAAATCAAATATGTGTCCTTGGTTGCATGCTTATCTCCCATGTAAGAAATGGGAATGAATGCCAAACACCCTGCCACCGTCACTCGGTCGCAAACATTGAGATACCAGATTTTTAAATTCTAGTAAATCCAAAACTCTTCTAAAATTCATGAAACCTGGCATGCTATCATGGAGTAGCATCAACATGCCGTGGTAAAAATTTTGTCCCATTTGGGGCAGGTTTAGGTATAAGTTTCTCACAAACTAGAGCTTCTCACAACAAGCCTGATGGTTTCTGTAGGGAACGTGCCGCCTTTGGGGACGAAACGATATCCGTTGACTCTTATTGCTTTCAAAAAATTTCTAGTGCCAACATAGAACAAGAGGAGTGTTGTGTTAAATTTTGGAATTTTTCGGGGTTCATTTGGACAAGTTTATACATTAACTGGGTTTTCTAGGCATTGTATGTGCATAATTCAAATTTGAACTACATGCACATGCTCCAGTGCATATAAATTGGTTGAAAAATCAAATATGTGTCCTTGGTTGCATGCTTAGGTCCCATGCAAGAAATGGGAATGAATGTCAAACACCCTGTCACCGTCACTCGGCCGCAAACATTGAGATACCTGGTTTTTAAATTCTAGTAAATCTAAAACTCGTATGAAATTCATGAAACTTGGCATGCTATCATGGAGCGGCATCAACATGTCGTGGTAAATATTTTTGTCCCATTTGGGGCAGGTTTGGGTATAAGCTTCTCCCAAACTAGAGCTTCTCACAACAAGCTTGATGGTTTCGGTACGGAACGTGCCACCTTTGGGGACGAAACGATATCCGTTTACTCTTATTGCTTTCAAAAAATTTCTAGTGTCAACATAGAACAATAGGAGTGTTGTGTTAAATTTTGGAAATTTTCGGGGTTTGTTTGGACATTTTTATACATTAATTGGGTTTTCTTGGCATTTTATGTACATAATTCAAATTTTACCTACATGCACATGCTCCAGTGCATATAAATTGGTTGAAAAATCAAATATGTGTCCTTGGTTACATGATTAGGTCCCATGCAAGAAATGCGAATGAATGTCAAACACCCTGCCACTGGTGCGCGTCGGTGCTATGCAAATGGTTTTTAACCCCTATCCGCGATGGCATTTGAAACCGTCGCCGAGTGAGTGTGGGTGTCGTGGAATTGTCACGGCAGATGTCCTAGTGAAAGGACTTAGTCGTGGAGCCATCGCAACTAGGAAGCTTAAAGGGGTTAATCGGGACAAATGACACAAGAGGTTTATACTGGTTCGGCCCCTTGCGGTGAAGGTAAGGCCTAGTCCAGTTGATGTGGTATTGCTAGGTTTCAATGACCAAGGAGCGAATACGCTTGGTTGGCTCTTGATCTGTTGTTTCTTTCCCTAAGACGCCACCGGGTCGTCTCCTTATATACACGGGTTGACGCCCTGCGGCCTATAGAGTCCCGGCCGGCTCATACAACGTGTCCGGCTCGGTGACGTATCTTACATGCCTTACTTTACAAGCCTTATTCATACATGGCGGTTTATACTTACGGGCCTTGAGCCGCCTCTGGGCTTGGGCCTATTATAAGCCTTATTGTACACTATTACCTAGTATACTCTTCAGGCTTTTTTAAGCAACCCGCCATTGTGGTTGACCCGGCCCCTCCTGGGCGGGTCATATCTGGTAGTCATATCCCCAACATTAGGCCCAGGTTGATTTGAACTTTGTTCGTGTCAATCTTCAACACTTAGAAGAAATCCTTCTTCCACTCCTTGTAAAAGCTCTGTAACCCGCCATGACGTCACCTTCAGAAAATTTGGAAACCCACCATGACGTCATCTTAACGAATCCTTATCTTAAATGCCTTCCAAAAATCGAGGCGTCTAATTAGCTGGATAATCGTCATTTTGGCCTTCCTCGTTTTTCGTGCCTGCCTGTTCACCTATCTCCTTATAAATAGGCACGGCTGGTCTTCCTCATTCTTCTTCTTCCTTCTCTCGCAACCCCTCTGTCGCTCAAACTCCACCGCCGCCGCAGTGCTCACCATCGTCCTCAACCTTGGCCGTTGCATCAACCTAAGCTTGTCCCGAGAACGGCGGTGACCCTCCATAGTAGAACTGCATCCTTAAGTTTTTGCTTTTCCGCACCTTAGATCCGCATTAGGGTTTGCAAGTTCTTCTGTGTTCTTCGCCGTTCATCACAGATTCTTCGTAGTTTCTCCATCGCATCCTCTTTTGATCTAAAAGAAGTATGGAACTCATTCGGTAGCTGTTTCGCATCCATTTTAGATGCTAGTAGCTAGATCCCCTTTTCTTGTACAAAGGCCTCCTTAGAACTGATGAACTCTTCTATACTAGTTTTTTAGGTCTATATTTATTTTCCTTTTTTGAAAAATCTTCATCCAAAATAATAGCAACAGCCTGTGAAACTTGTTTATCTCAGTACTTAGCCAATTTTTTGTCGTTGGCAACTTTTGAATACCTTTAGTCATGGCAGCTTATCATGCCGGCTCATTTTTCCTTCATATATCATTAGCCCAGACTTAAGCCACCATTACTCATCTGTATTGCAATCATTAAGCTGTGATTCCACCAATTAACTTGAACCGGCAAATTACTTTCTTTTTAGCTTATCCTTTTTCACCATGCCGCCAAAGACGACAACAGTCTGCAACTTGGTCCCTTCCACAGTTACTGATGACACCTTGAAGGATTTTGTCACCATCGGGTATTTACCAGAGAAGAACATTATGTCCTATCACGCCCCTGACCCGGCCGAAGAAGAACCTCAGCCCAAAGATGGTGAATTCATCGTCTTTACTGACCATATGAGCTGGGGGGGTTTCACTGCCCGGCTCAAAATTCTTCAGAGATGTTCTGCACTTTTTCAAGCTTCATCCACAAGATCTTGGACCCAATTCCATATCAAATATCTGCAATTTCCAAGTTCTCTGCGAGGTTTATCTTCAAGAAGAACCTACTGTTGAACTCTTTAGAGAATATTTCTATTTAAACCGCCAAAATGAATACACCAACAGCCCCAGCTTGGAACATGGTGGAATTTCGATTCAGCGCGGATGGGATGCTGTCTTTACCTTAGTAGTCTTGCCAAGCCATATCAAGGATAGGAACCAAACTTGGTTTTACTGCAAAGAAACGACGCCAGCTGATGAAAAACCAATGCCAGGTTATCGCGCGGAGCATCTTGACGCTAAGTTTTCACTCCCTGACAAGCTTTCTGCCGCTGAACGTAAGAAGCTCATCCTCACCATCAAAAGGGTTCAAGCTTTGCTGGGAAACGGCTTAACTGGTGTTGACTTGATCCGCTGTTAGACCGCATGGCAGATCATCCCTCTGAGCCGCCGGTCTGACTTAATGTACAATTACACCAGAGGAGCAAACGATCTGTTGCATTATAGCTCTCTACGTCTGACTAAAGAAGCCATCGTTGAAATGTCAACTACCCTTGTAAACAGCAAATATGAAGACTGCAGTAAAGTAGGATTGAATCCTTTCTACAAACTTAACCCGGCACCAGAGGTAAATCCCCTTGACTCCTTTTTTCTTTAGTAGTTAAGCACTTGCATGATGTTTCAATCTGTTATTTGCCTACAGGCCAAATCTGGCTTTTGGAAAGTCAAATATGATCATGAGGCCGCCAAAAAAGCTAGAGCCACCGCAATAGCCGCAAAGAAGACCACCAGAAAATCCAAAAAGAAACCAACCACTTCTGTTCTCCTCAAGCTAGATGATGCCTCTGAGTCGGAGGTAGCCCTTGAATCTCTTGGCCTGCTTTTTAACAACCTTATTGACACTGACTATTGCCAGGATGACACGGGGGCCAGGCAGGCAGTAGAAGAAGAGGTAACTATTTCCTCCAACTCCGAACCTTTGCCAAGACAGAAACCTCGACTGGTAACCCGAAAAGTAAGGTTTTCACACCCTTTGGCTTATTTGGATCCTCATTTTCTTTTGAAAAAACTGCAACATGAGAGCCCCCGTCAGACCCGGACCAGTGATGACAATGAACTGCCCTCCGGCTTACCAAAAACTCCTCGGAAATGCCAGAATGAGGTTTCTTTCACCTTTGACTTTTGCCTTTATCAATGAATCTATTTCCTTGCTCTTTTTAATTGTGATTTCACTTTTGCAGGAGGTCTCTCGTTCTTTTGGTGATTCTTCACAAACTCAACTTCCGGCTTTCAAGACTGCCCCTGGGTAAAGATAATTATCCTTCTTCTGCATCTTTATGTCCGTGTCATTATACTGACTCATCAAATTCCTCTTAGTGGTCAAGCAAAACCCAAGAAGGGCAGGGTAGTTAAGCCGACTGAAAACCCGGAAGCCACTGAACCGGCACTACCAACTCCTGCCCCGAGACAACCTGAAGCACCAGAAGACCCTGTTGTCAACGTTCAAATAGACCCTCCTGAGCCGTCTATTGACGAAACTATTCTCAACCCATCTACTGTTGAACTGTCAAGCTCAGCTAACCCGCTGGTGACTTATGACAATGACGTTTTAATCACTCATAGTAGATTTGTTGAACTGGGCAATCCAACTATGCTAGCCAGACACTCTGCCAAGCTAGAGGCTTTGGAAAAGCAAAAAAGTGCGGTTTGACATCTCTCACTATGATCACCTGAGTATTAGTGATGTGCTATCTGGCTACCTTAGTCATGTGCATTCCAGCCGTGACTCTAAAATTGAGATGGTCAAACAGCTGCAACTAAAATATGAGGTATGTTTCTCCGGCTTTCATTAGTTTATCTGCTCTGCCAGCCCCCCAAGTCTCCTGATTATGATAAACTTGAATGATCTGTAGACTTGTGATATAGGTTGATGAGCATAATATTACCTGTAGTCCCCAAGGGCCGGCTTAATTCATCATGAATGAGCCGGTATTTAACTTCCTAACTTTCTTGACCCAGTCCAAACTAATATTGTTATCCGGCTTAAGAGGAAAAACTTTCTAAATATCATGCATTAGCCCCCAAGTGCCAAGAGTTGTTACCTGTAAAACACTTGGGACTTTTCTAGAGCCATTTCTGCATTTAAAAATTGCTTTGGCAAACATTAGCCCCCAAGTGCCAAGCGTTGTTACTTGTAAAACACTTGGGACTTTTCTAGAGTCATTTCTGCATTTAAAAATTGCTTTGGCAAACATTAGCCCCCAAGTGCCGAGTGTTGTTGCTTTGCAAAGTACTTGGTACTTTAATCCTTATGACCTCTATTGGAATAAACTTTGACACACCTGTGCATGTTTGCAGACCGCCATAACTGACTTGGATTCTCATCTAGCTGATGCGAAAACCCGGTTGGCAGCTCAAGAGACTGAGATAAAGAATACCGAATCCAAACTCCAGTTGAGCCTATCTCAATTAGAGAAACTGAAGACCAGTTTTGATGTAGACAAAAAATCTTGGGCCGATGAAAAAACCTTGCTGACACAACATGCTGAAATGGACGAGGCGGCTCTCAAAGAGGTTACCACTGAACTCACCGGTTTAAAAAGCCGTGTATCTTAGATGGTCTCTGCAATCTTTGGTGAGTTCTCATATTATTTATTTAAACTCTATTTTTACCATCACAATGTAAGCCGCCTGCTTAACCTTTTGGAATACATCATAGGTCCACGGAGCAGCAATCTGAGCCAAAACAGCCTGATAAAACTCAAGGCAGTTTACACCCAGGTGGAGCAACTATATACTGGAGCTCAACGGGCTCTTGTGATTATCTCCCCAGCCAACCAAGGACCAAACCTTTTGAGTGATGTCTTGAAGAAGTTATCTATCTTACCCGCCAGATTCCAAAAAGTCAAGCGGTCCTGTGCGAGAGCCGGAGCCCTAACTGCTCTAAGCCGCTCCAAAGCCTGGGTGCCGGAGCTAGACCCGGCGGATGTAGCGAAGGGGTATCCCAGCTTTAAGGAATACGGGACTCCGTTTTACCAAGAAGATTTTGCTTCTTGCGTGAAGGAAATTCGTCCTCATGCTACCATCCTTGGCGACGAGACCAATGATGATAAGTATCAGCCGGGTTTTGATGCTGAGAATAAAAAGATGGCGACTCCTTCATATAAAGTGACAGATCTAGTCCCGCTGGTTCGCCAGCACACCTTTGCCCCAGAAATTGACCTGTCTGGTCTAATTGATGATCAAGTTGAGTTCGTTTCTCTTAATGGCTTTGATTGGTCCAAGCCTAGTTTCCAAACGGTGGAGGAAGGTGAACCGACGAGGGAGGAGTCGTAACCATCCAAATAACCCGGCCAAGATTTAATGACCCGGCTTTAGTTTAACATCTGCTTAGGAGAAAAAACAGTATTACCCTTTTGGGCTCCAAACGCCTTGTAATAGGCTAGCTTAAAACTTCATGTTCTGCCTATGCCATCGTGCATATCGTACGACACTTTTATCCATCATGTCAATATATGCTTTACATCCTTTATCATATCTGTAGCGTTTGAATTTGTTCCTGTATGTAAAAGATGAAAAAACAGTCCTGGCGGTTTGTCGCTGGACGAGTCAAAACACCCAGTACATAACTATGGAAAAGAAGATAACTGTTTAATCAAAGCTAGATGTAAGGATAAATAAGGCTGGAAAGTCTTTGATTGAAGAAAACACAGATAAGTCTGTTATGGATTTTAACGACAATATCATACCTGTGATCTTGAATCTGGACTGCTGGCTTATGTAACCCGAACAGTAAGGGTGACAACCCAATCTTTAAAAGCCAATACTTCCATATGTATGATGACAGTTATACACTGGCAATTCATTGTCAACAACCAAGCCGGTTTAAATTAAAACCATGCTTACAGTTAGATTTAGACAACAAAAATCGAACATACAAAAGATTGTCTTTCAAACAATGTAAGTCAAATACCAAGAAAAATTTGGAGGCTTCTTATTTGAATACGATCAGTAAACCAGGCCAAAGGGGTTAAGCTAGGATTCAAATACGATCATGTAGCCCCCAGTGGTTGTGGCATTGCGCCGATCAAGAGGGTACTGACAACTATGTTCTCTTTGGTTCGAATACGACCTATGTTTGAACAGGAAGCCCCCAAATGACCTTGAGAGGTTTTTAATGACCCTAATTCGAATACGATCCAAGTCGGACCCAAAAGAGGTTAAGCTATGATTCGGATACGATCAAGAAGCCCCCTAGTGAGTTTGGCTTTGCGCCGATCAAGAGGGTAACGACAGCTATGTTCTCTTTGGTTCGAATACAACCTATGTTTGAACAGGAAGCCCCCTAGTTATCATGAGGTTTAACGGCTAGATTGGAATACGATCATGAGCCAGGCCAAGAGGGTTAAGCTAAATTCAAATACGATCAGCCCCAATTGGTCATTTTATAAAAATAACAAAGACATGTGATCATTAAGGATGAAAAGGACAAAGGTCCTGCTTTATTACTTGTCATAATATATACAACGTCAAAGTATGTACATTATGAGAGCCGGTGGCTCAAGTGTAGTAAGGCTGAAGATGAGCAATATTCCACAGCCGGTGGGTCTCCTCCTCCGACTTACGTGAGTCTTTGTGCTCTCGAACATCGATAAGGTAGTATGACCTGTTATTCAAGTTCTTGCTGACCACAAAGGGTCCTTCCCAAGGTGGGGATAGCTTGTGCGCATCAGACTGACCCTGGATGAGCCGGAGCACCAGGTCACCTTCTTGAAAGGTTCTTGACTTAACCCGGCGACTGTGATAACGGCGCAGGTCCTGTTGGTAAATCGCTGAGCGGTCTGCTGCTAAGTCATGCTCTTCATCCAATAGGTCAAGTGCATCCTAACGGGCTTGTTCGTTATCAGCTTCAACGTAAGTCGCCACTCGAGGCGAGTCATGACGGATATCACTGGGCAGGACTGCCTCTGCTCCATAAACAATGAAGAAAGGCGTATAACCCGTAGACCTGTTAGGGGTAGTATTGATGTTCCATACCACAGAGGGTAACTCTTCCACCCAAAAACCCGGCGTCCATTGTAAAGGGACCATAAGCCGGGGTTTTAGACCTTTCAGGATTTCTTGATTGGCTCTTTCAGCTTGACCATTGGATTGGGGGTGAGCTACTGATGAAACATCAAGCCGGATATGTTCCCATCGATAGAATTATTCCATAGCTCCTTGGGACAGGTTAGTGCCATTGTCAGTGATAATGTTGTGTGAAAAGCCAAAATGAAAGATCACTTTCTTCATGAATTGAACCGCCATGGCCGCATCACACTTACTAACCGGCTCTACCTCAACCCACTTTGTGAATTTGTCCACTGCCACCAAAAGGTGCATCTTTTTATCTTTGGATCTTTTGAAAGGTCCAACTATATCAAGCCCCCAGACTGCAAACAGCCAAGTAATTGGAATAATCCTCAATTCCTGAGCCAGCACGTGCACCTGTCGTGCGAATTTTTGACACCCATCGCACCTACTGACCAGATCCTCCGCATCGGCGTGAGCCGTTAGCCAGTAAAAACCATGACGGAAAGCTTTGGCCACAAGAGACTTTGAACTGGCATGATGGCCACAATCTCCTTCATGGATCTCACGAAGAATTTCTTGACCTTCTTTAGGAGAGACACAACGTTGAAACACTCTGGTGACACTGCGATGATACAAATCACCATTGGAAATTGTCATTGACTTAGACCACCGGGTTATCTGTCTAGCCAAGGTCTCATCCTCCGGCAACTCGCCCCGGGTCATATAAGCCAAATACGGCACTATCCAATCTGGAATGACATGAAGAGCCGCCACCAATTGTGCTTCCGGGTCTGGAACTGCCAAGTCTTCCTCTATAGGCAACTTAACAGAAGGGTTATGCAGAACATCTAAAAAAGTGTTAGGCGGCACCGGCTTACGCTGAGATCCCAACCGGCTTAAAGCATCAGCTGCTTCGTTCTTTCTGCGGTCAATGTGCTCCACTTGATAACCCTTGAAGTGTCCAGCAATAGCGTCAACCTCACGGTGATAAGCCGCCATGAGAGGATCCTTGGAGTCCCACTTGCCTGATACTTGCTGAGCCACCAAATCTAAGTCGCCAAGGCACCTTACCCGGCTTAAACTCATTTCTTTAGTCATTCAAAGACCATGGACTAAGGCTTCATACTCAGCTGCGTTGTTAGTACAAGGAAATATCAACCGCAACACATAACAAAATTTGCCACCTCGAGGGGAAGTTAAAACAACTCCAGCCCCCGAGCCTTCCAATTGCCTGGACCCATCAAAATGAATCGTCCAATATGTGTTGTATGGCTTCTCTTTAGGTATCTACAACTCCGTCCAATCGTTAATGAAATCCACCAGTGCTTGAGATTTGATGGCATTACGTGGCACATACTTTAAACCATGAGACCCAAGTTCAATGGCCCACTTGGCGACTCGTCCCGTGGCTTCTCTATTTTGAATAATATCTCCTAAAGGAGCAGAGCTAACCACAGTGATAGGATGACCCTGAAAGTAATGCTTAAGCTTCCGGCTCGCCATAAACACCCCATAAACAAGTTTCTACCAATATGGGTATCTCTGTTTGGACTCAATGAGCACCTCACTGACATAGTAAATCGGCTGTTGAACCAGATATTCCTTGCCAGCCTCTTTGGGCTCTAGAACAATGGCCACACTGACAGCACATGTGTTAGCAGCCACATATAACAACAGTGGCTCCTTATCAATGGGAGCAGCAAGAACTGGCGGCTCAACGAGCTGTCTTTTCAGATCTTCAAAGGCAGAGTTAGCAGCATCACTCCAGAAAAAATCATCCGTCTTCTTCATCATTTGATATAACGGCATAGCCTTCTCACCTAACTGGCTTAAAGCTGCAACACGACCCGCCAGCCGCTGAACGTCATCGATGCACGCCGGCTTAGCCAAAGACGTAATCGCCTTGATTTTCTCTAGGTTAGCCTCAATGCCTCTGTAAGACACCCAAAAACCCAAAAGCTTGCCCGCCGGTACTCCAAAAACGCACTTGGCCGGGTTAAGCATCATCTTGTAGACCCGGAGGTTATCAAAGGTTTCCTTCAGATCATCTACCAAGGTTTCCTTCTCTCTGGATTTCACCACTATATCGTCCACATAAGCATGAACTTTGCACCCAATCTGATTGTGAAGATAATTCTGGACACACCGCTGATAACTCGCCTGGGCACTCTTAAGCCCAAAAGGCATGGACACATAGCAAAAGGCTCCAAATGGAGTAATGAAAGCTGTCTTCTCCTGGTCCTTAACCGCCATCTTGATCTGATGGTAACCGGAATAAGCATCCTAAAAGCTCAAACGCTCACAACCTGCCGTAGCATCAATGATTTGATCAATATGAGGGAGAGCAAAAGGATCAGCCGAACAAGCTTTGTTTAAGTCCGTGTAATCCACACACATATGCCAGGTGCCATTCTTTTTAAGCACGAGCACCGGGTTAGCCAACCACTCTGAATGAAAGACTTCAATAATGAACCCGGTTTCCAAAAGCCGGGCCACCTCTTCTCCAATAGCCTTGCGCCTTTCCTTGTTGAACCACCGAAGAAACTTCCTGACCGGCTTAAACTTTGGATCAATATTGAGAGTGTGCTCAGCGAGTTCTCTCGATACACCCGGCATGTCAGAAGGCTTCCATGCAAAGATGTCCCGGTTCTCACGGATGAACTCAATGAGCGTGCCTTCCTATTTGGGATCCAAATTAGCACTAATAATAAATTGTTTGGATGAGTCACCAGGCACAAAATCAATCATCTTGGTATCGTCAACTGATTTAAACTTCAGCGTCGGCTCATGTTCAGTAGTTGGCTTCTTCAAAGGTGTCATGTCTGCCAGGTCAACGTTGTCTTTGTAGAACTTTAACTCCTCCGTCGCGCAAACAGATTCCACAAAAGCGGCATCGCCTTCCTCACACTCTAAGTCTATCTTCCGACTTCCATGTACTATGATAGTACCTTTATAACCCGACATCTTGAGCTACAGATAAACATAACACGGCCGTGCCATGAATTTTGCATAAGTTGGTCGTCCAAACAGGGCGTGATACGGGCTCTTGATTTTGACCACCTCAAAGGTTAATTTCTCATCCCTGGAATCATGCTCATCTCCAAAAGCTACCTCCAGCTCAATCTTACCCACTGGGTATGCCGACTTACCAGGCACCACTCCATGAAAAACAGTGTTGGACATCTTAAGACTTTTGTCAGTCAACCCCATGCGACAAAACGTCTCGTAATAGAGGATGTTGATGCTACTGCCTCTGTCCATGAGTATTTTAGTGAATTTATATCCACAAACCTGAGGCGCCACCACCAAAGCTAGATGACCCGGATTGTCAACCCGGGGAGGGTGATCCTACCTACTCCATAGAAGGCTGCTTAGACCATCTCAAATAACGAGGAACCGCCGGCTCAACAGCATTGACCGCTCTCTTATGAAGTTTCTGGTCCCTATTGCATAAACTGGTGGTGAACACATGATACTGCCCACTACTTAGCTGCTTTGGGTTACTCCGAAACCTGGATTGTTGCTGCTGCTGACATCCTTGGCCAGATTGCTGATTATAACCACCTTGATTACCTTGAGGGCCCTGGCCATGAAAACCTCCACCGCCTGAGTTGCCGCCCGGGCCATGAAAACCACCACCGTCTGAGCCGCCGCCAGGTCCATGATTACCATCGAACATGTTAGAATTCTTGAAAGCCTTCATGATCGTACAGTCTTTCCATAGATGGGTGGCCGGCTTCTCCCGGGTGCCGTGTCTTGGACAGGGTTCATTTAGCAAATGCTC
Source organism: Triticum urartu (assembly GCF_003073215.2). Classification (NCBI taxonomy): domain Eukaryota; kingdom Viridiplantae; phylum Streptophyta; class Magnoliopsida; order Poales; family Poaceae; genus Triticum; species Triticum urartu. Next base: position 513,054,829 of record NC_053028.1, on the reverse strand, counting down.
GAGGGTGGGACCTGACCCACCTGACCGAGGAGGTGGCCTCCCCTTATGTCATTGATTGTTGCCTTGCGCATTCGCCACAAACTCCGAGCTACCGTTAGCCTTACGTCTATTATTACCTCCTTGATTTTTCGAGTTATGATGAAGAACCTTAGCGTTGTCGTTCTTCTTTCCCTTCCATGTCTTCTCTTCATCAGACGCGGTATCATTGGTACTATCTGAATCGGCATATTTGACTAGAGCTGCCATCAGCTGGCCCATGTCATTACAATCGCGCTTGAGTCGTCCTAGCTTCTGTTTCAGAGGTTCAAAACGGCAATTTTTCTCCAACATTAAGACCGCGGAGCTGGTATCCATTTTATCAGACGAATGTATTATTTCCTTCACCCGGCGCACCCAATGGGTTGTGGACTCACCTTCTTCTTGCTTGCAATTAGTCAAATCCACAATCGACATGGGCTGCTTGCATGTATCTTTGAAGTTTTGAATAAACCGGGCCTTTAACTTGGCCTAGGAACCAATGGAATTAGGGGACTGTCCCTTTAACCAAGTGTGGGCCGTTCCATCCAGCATCATAGTGAAGTATTTAGCCATTTGCTGCGTCACTAACCTCCAGCAATTCCATGGCCATCTCATAACTTTCAACCCATGCCCCTGGCAGTAAGTCGGCTGTGTAATTAAGCACCTTCCGAGGCCCTTGAAATCCTTTGGCAAACGCTCATTACACAGAGCCGGCACCAAGCAAGGGACACCTCCTGTCCTTGTGGCTACACCTGCTTCAACAGAGGTCGTCGGATAAACTGGAAAAGCTTGATGAGCCGCCTACTGAGCTGCCTGTTGAACTGCCCGCTCAGCCTCTTGGCGGATCCTATCCTGGTCAACCAAGTTAAGAGCTCCATCACGCGCCAGGTCATGCCTGGTATAGCTCGGGCTCCGGCTTGGGCGAGGGTTTGAATGAATCAGAGAGTCGCCCTCCATCGGGAGAGCCGCCAAACATGCTGATGCAGCAATCAGATTCTCCAAAGGATTAGAAAAATGACCCGGTGGTGTCGGTGTATACTCAGGCGGAGCAGTATTCACACGAGGGGGTTCCATAGTCCGTGGCTGAACCAGCGCCCCAGCCCCGGGTGTTGCAATCCAGTTTACCTCTGGCGGGTTACTAGGACCTGCTCCAGGTGTGTGGAAGAGGTTCCTAGGATCATAAGTTAGAGGCAGACGTGACTGAGTCTTCTGGTGCCTTCTCCTCATGACCTCGTTTGATGCGTTCAGGTCCATCGTGAGCTGAATAGCCTCTGATTGAAGCTGCTGAGCTCTAGCATCCAGAGTCGCCCGCTCCGCAGCCATCCTGACGTCCTCCGCCGCTAAGTTTTCCTTAGCTTGTGATACCTCCTCACATAATCGTGCCACCTCTGCATCATGTTGAGCCTGATCTGCCGGATCAACCACGACAGTCAATAGGGTCGTCATCCTGTCCATGAGATCCATCAGCACCTGATCCTGCGGGTGCGCGGGGCCTCCTGCCCCGGCCGCTGCTGACACGGTGGTTATCTCTGCCGCAGTCATAGAGTTTTGAGCAGGCTGTGTGCCAGTCATGAAGATCCCCGCTCTGTTCGGCGACTCAAAGGGGTTCGGAATACCGCTGCCATCGGAACAGCCCCCAAGCCGCCATCTTGTAACTGATACAATGAATCCGTCTCACCTGTGGACGACTCACCGTCAGAGTAGATGGTCGTCTCACCACCATCCACAGATCCTTCAGAAAGCTACCTTCCATGGATGCAACCCACAAAGGCATGCCTCACGGTGGGCTGAGTCCAGGCGGGTCTCGCACGCTCAGCCGTCTCAATGAGGTCGGTGCAGATGTCCGGCTCAGGGCCCGGCTCGCTGATCCGGCCGATGAAGACGTGGATTCCGCCGAAGGGGGCCCGGTACCCGTACTCAATTGAGCCGGCATCGGGGCCCCAGCCTGCATTGGTCGATGTAGAGCTTGCCGCGACGACTCTTGGTCATCGGGACCACAGCGTATCCTTTGAGCCCTTCGAAGCTGCCCTTCAAGAACTCAAATCCACCATGCGCTGGCCCCACGGTGGGTGCCAACTGTCGTGGAATTGTCACGGCAGATGTCCTAGTGAAAGGACTTAGTCGTGGAGCCATCGCAACTAGGAAGCTTAAAGGGGTTAATCGGGACAAAGGACACGAGAGGTTTATACTGGTTCGGCCCCTTGCGGTGAAGGTAAAGCCTAGTCCAGTTGATGTGGTATTGCTAGGTTTTGATGACCAGGAGCAAATACACTTGCTTGGCTCTCGATTTGTTGTTTCTTGCCCTAAGCTGCCGCCGAGTCGTCTCCTTATATACATGGGTTGACGCCCTGTGGCCTACAGAGTCCCGGCCGGCTCATACAACATGTCCGGCTCAGTGACGTATCTTACATGCCTTACTTTACAAGTCTTATTCATACATGGCAGTTTATACTTACGGGCATTGAGCCGCCTCTGGGCTTGGGCCTATTATAAGCCTTATTGTACACCGTTACCTAGTATACTCTTCGGACTTTTTTTAAGTAACCCGCCATTGTGGTTGACACGGCCCCTCTAGGGAGGGTCATATCTGGTAGTCATATCCCCAATAGAGGGCGATAGGGGGGGTCCTTCCCACACGATCCAGAAACCGTCGCCGAGTGAGTGTGGGCGATAGAGGGGTCCTTCCCACACGATCCAGAAACTGTCGCCGAGTGAGTGTGGGCGATAGAGGGGTCCTTCCCACACGATCCAGAAACCGTCGGGGATGGGGCCCCTACAGTACTCCTACTCGTTTCTGCTCGCATTGCCATCGCAGTCGGTATTCTGTGGTGCTACATTTACGATGCGCGGCTGATACGTCCATTTTGCGTTATGCTTTTATATCGATATTTATTGCATTATGGGCTGTTATTACACATTATGTCACAATACTTATGCCTTTTCTCTCTTATTTTACAAGGTTTACATGAAGAGGGAGAATGCCGGCAGCTAGAATTCTGGGCTGGCAAAGGAGCAAATATTAGAGGCCTATTCTGCACAAATCCAAAAGTCGTGAAACTCCACGAAAGTCAGTTTTGGAATATATAAAAAATATTGGGCGAAGAAAGCATCAGAGGGTGGCCACCCACCGTCCATGAGGGTGGGGGCGTGCCCTACCCCTTGGGCGCGCCCCCCACCTCGTGCGCGTCTTGGCAGGCCTCCGGTGCCCATCTTTTGCTATATGAAGTCTTTTGCCCTGGAAAAAATAAGGAGGAAGCTTTCGAGACGAAGCACCGCCGTCTCGAGGCGGAATCTTGGCGGAACCAATCTAGGGCTCCGGCAGAGTTCTGCTGGGGAAACATCCCTCCGGGAGGGGGAAATCGTCACCATCGATCCTCTCATAGGGAGGGGGTCAATCTCCATCAACATCTTCACCAACACCATCTCCTCTCAAAACCTAGTTCATCTCTTGTATCCGATCTTTGTCTCAACACCTCAGACTGGTACCTGTGGGTTGCTAGTAGTGTTGATTACTCCTTGTAGTTGATGCTAGTTGGTTTATTCAGTGGAATATTATATGTTCAGATCCTTTATGCATATTAATACCCCTCTGATTATGAACATGAATATGATTTGTGAGTAGTTACGTTGTTCCTGAGGACATGGGAGAAGTCTTGCTATAAGTAGTCATGTGAATTTGGTACTCGTTCGATATTTTGATGAGATGTATGTTTTCTCTCCTCTAGTGGTGTCATGTGAACGTCGACTGCATGACACTTCACCATTGTTTGGGCCTAGGGGAAGGCATTGGAAAGTAATAAGTAGATGATGGGTTGCTAGAGTGACAGAAGCTTAAACCCTAGTTTATGCGTTCCTTCGTAAGGGGTGATTTGGATCCATATGTTTCATGCTATGGTTAGGTTTACCTTAATTCTTCTTTCATAGTTGCTGATGCTTCTGAGAGGGGTTAATCGTAAGTGTGATGCTTGTACAAGGAAGGGTAGTACCCAAGCACCGGTCCACCCACATATCAAATTATCAAAGTAACGAACGTGAATCATATGAGCATGGTGAAAACTAGCTTGACGATAATTTCCATGTGTCCTCGGGAGCGCTTTCCTTTATATAAGAGTTTGTCTAGGCTTGTCCTTTGCTACAAAAAGGACTGGGCCACCTTGCTACACCTTGTTTACTTTTAGCACTATGAAAATCCACGACTTCAAATGTCAACTTTTCCTTCCGGTAATTCTTCGAATCGCCGAAAGCCACATCAAGGGTGATCTGGCCGAGTGAATCGGCTTTCTTCCCAGGTATAACTCCATGAAAGCGCATGTTACTCTCACTGAGTTTGGACATCGGAATCCCCATTCCTCGAAGGGTCTCAGCGTACAAGATGTTCAATCTGCTGCCACCATCCATCAAAACTTTGGTCAGTCGGGTGCCTCCAACGACCGGGTCGACCACCAACACCTTCCTCCCAGGGGTGGCAACATGCGGCGGGTGATCCGACTGGTCAAATGTAATGGGGGTCTTTGACCATTTCAGATACGTCGGTGTTGCCGGAGCAACCATGTTCACTTCCCTGTTGATGACTTTCAGTTGACTTTTGCTTTCAACATCAGCAAAAATCACCAAAGTGGAATTGATATTGGGAAAACCATCATCATCCTCTTCCTTGTCCTCATCTTTATCATACTCTTTTTCCTTCTCAATGGGTTGCTTTTCTCTGAACTGATGTATAAGGACTCGGCACTGCCAAGTGGTATGCTTAGGATCGATGAGATTTCCCTCTTCATCCTTCTTGATGTGAATGTGACATGGTAAATCCAACACATCGTTACCGGCTCCATCTTTCACCTTCTTAGGGGTCCAGGGCCCTTGAGGCTTTCCTTTAGCCTTTCCTTGGGTTGCGACTGCAACCTCTCCAGGTGCTCCAGGCTCTACTTTGCGCTTCTGCTTCCTATTGGAATTTCCTCCTCCTGTGTCCTGGCCGGCTGGTTTACTCTTGCCACTGCAGAGTCGGTCTTCTTCTTCGCCGTTGGCGTACCGAGTGGCTATCTCCATCATTCGAGTCAGAGACATGTCTCATGTCCGACCGAATTTCAGGTTGATCTCCCGATACCGAACGCCCTCCTTGAAGGCGCACACTGCTTGATGATGAGACACATTCTCTACAGTGTGGTGTAAAGTGGTCCATCTCTAGATGTAATCCCTCAAAGTTTCATTCGGCTTTAGCACACAGTGCTGCAATTCAGTCAATCCTGCTGGCCGTTTGCACGTGCCCTAAAACGTTCTGACAAACACTCGGGCCAACTCTTCCCAGCTAAAAATATTGCCTGGAGCCAACTGATTTAACCAAGCTCTAGCTGACCGTTCAAGCATCAGGGGAAGATGCTTCATGGAAACTTAATCATTTCCTCTGCCGATCTGCACAACTACTCGGTAATCTTCAAGCCAGGTGTCAGGCTTTGATTCTCCAGTGAACTCACTAACCCCAGTCGCCAACCTGAAGTTGGGAGGGATCTCTTCAGCTCTGATGGCTCTGCTTAAACACTCGGGACCAGAAACGTGAACCCTGTTTACAGTCGGGCGATCTCTGTCTTGCCCTTCCCTCTGTGCTCGATTCCTGTCCACTAGACCTTGCACCAAAATTGACCTTGCGTCAAACCCTGGCTCTCTTGGGTCGACCGTCCTTCTCCACTCTTTGCTGTACGTGTGCCTATCATCATAATGCCGGGGCACGTATGATTCGCCCCTCGGAGGGGGTGTAGGCACTCGATGGCGGTCATCGCGGTCGAGCCGACGATCTTGTTGCTCATGATTCCGACCCAAATACTGCCCTTGACGATGCCCGCGTCCCTCACGCCGCGGAGGCGATCTTGGGCTGTGGGCCGACTAGACGGTATCAGCCACCATAGATCTGCTATGGATCCTGTTGCGCGACTGGGAAACTATCGTGTTCTGCTCTCCTGCTGCTCGGAGCAACGCTCTGATCTACATTAAACCTCTTCCAGCTTCCGACTGGGACGGCTAAATGGATTCTGCTATACGGGCCGCAGCAGTAAGATTCTGAATCGGAGTGCGGTATACCTGTGGTTCTGGTGGAAATAATTTCCGCTGTCGTCGACTGGACTCGAGGATTTGCCGCTGAGCATGCTCATCGAGTGAACGCTGAAGATTCTCCAATCGAGTGCGCTCAGCCAAAGTGGCTAAACGCACTTCCTCCAAGGCCCGAGCCTCAAAGGTCTCTCCAACAACAGGCGTGTGTAGGGCCTCCATATTGCGGTGGTGAAGTTCCTCCCTCTTCTTAGAAGCGAGAGTTTTGGGATGATACTCTTCATGAATACGCGACGGCTCACCGCCGCCCTCATTGTCGCCGTTGCGACGCATGCCAGGCGGGCTGCGGGGCGTGTCGACCATCAGGACATCTGTCGCAGGGTCGCTGCTGTTGCACTCGGACCAGGTCTCGACAGAGCCAGTCGAACAGGCCGTAGAGAGATTCATTGGGCTCAATTGCCGCGACTTGAGGGGTGGCCGATTGACGTGCCACCGCGTGCTTCACCCACTGTTGAAGCCGTGACCGACCGGATCGCTTGCAATGGTGAGCAGCGGGGAGGGAAGGTACTGCGGGAGCCGACCAATACTAGGTCGACGGCTGCCACAGCAGGACGCCGCGAATGCATGGACGAAAGTGCGTCGCTCCACGGACAAGGAGCGCATCAACGTCGAGAGGAGCTTCCTGAAGCCAAGCGGAGTCGTCGGCGATGAAGACGAGCGTGCCGAGACGGATCTCACGGCCCTCAGCCAAACCTCCACCGAAAACCATGATGAAAAGAGTCAGAGAAAATTGCAACCTCATCGGAAAGTCGCTAAGATGCCTGCCCCACTGTGGGCGCCAACTGTCGTGGTTCTAAGTCTGACAGTAAAGTAGGGGGGTAAGAATGTAGAGGCAAGATCCTAGCTACGGTGAGATTGTGCACGCAGGATGTACGAGTTCAGGTCCTTCGCGAAGGAAGTAACAGTGCTACATCTCAGTGCCCGGAGGCTCGGTCGATTGGAATATGCGTGAAGTTACAGGGGGTCCCAACCCTTGTGCCAGAGGAGGGGGTGGCTTATATAGAGTGCGCCGGACCCCTCCAGCCCTCAATAACACAGGGTTTAAGGTGCATAAAGATGGGCGTTACTAATAACGCCAACAATAAAGATACATGAAATACTATTAAGTCTATAAGGTAACGCCGGACTGTTGCCATACAAAGTGACTTTAGATCATCTATCTGTCAAGTGATTCTTGTTATGGTTGAGTGAGTACTCCTTGGTCGAGTGAACTTGAATCTTCCGAGTGGAATGTTTATGGTCGAGTGAATGATGGTATCTCTTCAATGCTTCTGACTTTAGGTCAATGTCCTTGGGGAGGGTGTCTAGGTCAGGCCTATGACCCTACCCTAGGTACATGTCGTCGTCACCTATTACCTTTCAAAGATGTATGACTTCTATATTCTTTGACTTTTGTGAGAAGATTGTTGAGGTTTTCATGGATGATTTTTCCATATATGGAACTTCTTTTGATGATTGCTTCTTGATTGAGTTTTGCAGAGATGTGGAGAAACTAATCTTGTCTTGAATTGGGAGAAGTGCCACTTCATGGTTAATGAAGGTATTGTCTTGGGGCATAAAGTTTTTGAAAGAGGTATCGAAGTTGATTAAGCTAAAGTTGATGCTATTGAAAATATGTCGTGTCCTAAGGACATTAAAGGTATAAGAAGTTTCCTTGGTCATGCCAGTTTTTATAGGAGGTTCATTAAAGACTTCTCAAAAATTTCTAGGCCTCTGACTAATATTTTACAAAAAGATGTTCCTTTTGTCTTTGATGTTGATTGTGTAGAAGCATTTGAAATACTTAAGAAAGCCTTGATTTCTGCACCTGTTGTTCAGCCTCCTGATTGGAATTTACCCATTGAAATTATGTGTGATGCTAGTGATTATGTTGTAGGTGCTGTTCTAGGACAAAGAGTTGATAAGAAATTAAATGTTGTCCAATATGCTAGTAAAACTCTAGACAGTGCCCAGAGAAATTATGCTACTACCGAAAAGGAATTTTTAGCAGTTGTATTTGCTTGTGATAAATTCAGACCCTATATTGTTGATTCAAAAGTAATTGTTCACACTGATCATGCTTCTATTAATTATCTGATGGAAAAGAAAGATGCTAAACCTAGACTTATTAGATGGGTTCTCTTGCTACAAGAATTTGACTTGCATATTATTGATAGAAAGGGAGCTGAGAACCCCATTGCAGACAACTTGTCTAGGTTAGAAAATGTTCTTGATAACCCACTACCTATAGATGATAACTTTCCTGATGAACAATTAGCTATCATAAATGCTTCTCGTACTACTCCATGGTATGTTGATTATGCTAATTACATTGTTGCTAAATTTATACCACCTAGTTTCACATACCAGCAAAAGAAAAAGTTTTTTCTATGATTTAAGACATTACTTCTGGGATGACCCACACCTTTATAAAGAAGGAGTAGATGGTGTTATTAGACGTTGTGTACCTGAGCATGAACAGGAACAGATCCTACGAAAGAGTCACTCTGAGGCTTATGGAGGGCACCACGCTGGAGACAGAACTACATAGAAGGTATTGCAATCCAATTTTTATTGGCCTACTCTTTTCAAGGATGCCCGTAAGTTTGTATTGTCTTGTGATGAATGTCAAAGAATTGGTAATATTAGTAGACGTCAAGAAATTCCTATGAACTATTCACTTGTTATGGAACCATTTGATGTTTGGGGCTTTGATTATATGGGACCATTTCCTTCCTCTAATGGGTATACACATATTTTAGTTGTTGTTGATTATGTTACTAAGTGGGTCGAAGCTATTCCAACTAGTAGTGCTGATCATAACACCTCTATTAAGATGCTTAAAGAAGTTATTTTTCCGAGTTTTGGAGTCCCTAGATACTTAATGACTGATGGTGGTTCACATTTATTCATGGTACCTTTCATAAAATGCTTGCTAAGTATGATGTTAATCATAGAATTGCATATCCATACCACCCACAGTCTAGTGGTCAAGTAGAATTGAGTAAGAGAGCTTAAATTAATTTTGCAAAAGACTGTTAATAGGTCTAGAAAGAATTGGTCCAAGAAACTTGATGATGCATTATGGGCCTATAGAACTGCATATAAAAATCCTATGGGTATATCTCTGTATAAGATGGTTTATGGAAAAGCATGTCACTTACCTCTTGAACTAGAACATAAGGCATATTGGGCCATTAAAGAGCTCAACTATGACTTCAAACGTGCCAGTGAGAAGAGACTATTTGACATTAACTCACTTGATGAGTGGAGAACCCAGGCTTATGAGAATGCCAAACTATTTAAAGAAAAAGTTAAAAGATGGCATGACAAAAGGATACAAAAATGTGAGTTTATTGTAGGTGATTATGTTCTGTGATACAACTCTCCTTTAAGATTTTTTGCAGGAAAACTCCTCTCTAAATGGGAAGGTCCTTACGTTATCGAGGAAGTCTATCGTTCCGCTGCCATAAAAATCAACAACTTCGAAGGCACAAATCCGAGGGTGGTGAACGGTCAAAGAATCAAACATTATATCTTAGGTAATCCCATAAATGTTGAAACCAATGTTATTGACACCGTAACCCCGGAGGAGTACATAAGGGATACTTTCCAGAACGTTTCAGGCTCTGAAAAGGAATAGGTATGTGGTATGGTATGTAAACCGCCTCCAAAACAGTTATCATAGCAATTTTTCTCCGTTTTGGAATATTTAAGAAAATAGGAAAATAAGAAGTAGTCCGGGAAGGACACGGGGTGTCCATGAGGGTGGAGGGCGCGCCCTACCCCCCTGGGCACGCCCCTTGCCTCGTGGAATTCGTTATATAATCTCTCGAAGTTTTTGACCACCATACCATGCGAATATCTCCTGCTTTTGTTTCGAGCTGTTTTCTGCCAGAATTGTTAAGGTCAGGCATCATGTCGTCCCCCTCCTCCAACAATGAGGGCGACGATGCTTGTCTAATGAAGGTAGTGCTGGAGAGAGAAGAACCCAGGGAGATCAACAAGGATGATAGGATCAAGAAGGCCATGGAGGATCAAGATCCGGCAGCAGAAGAAGACATCCTTCAACCTCATTACAATCTTCTCCCCCCTACTGAAATTGAAGCTTTCAAGATGATTGAAATAGTTCGAGTGCAGAACAGGTATCTAACTCATGAAAATATTCTGTTGCAAGAGCATATCACCGCACTCAAGGGCATTATTTGTAAGTTGGAGCACCTCCTACGCTCGATGTTGGACGACAAGACTACGTCATCAACAATCTCTTCTTCACCACCAAAGAAGAACTGAGTATCAGGTATGGGCACTCCCCTTGGCAACTACCAATCTTGGGGGAGTGCCCCGGTAACGTATCACCATCACACTCTATATTTACCGTTTTTCTTAGTTCGATCCTTTTGGTAATATCTTGATCTAGTAGAATAAAGTTTTAGTATGATCTAGTTTTGAGTTTTGCTTTATGATCCTTCTATGTAATCGAGTCCATGAGCTATATATAATAAAGATTAGTTTTGAGTCGAGAGCTTTGCTATCTTGCTATGATCTTAAGGGAATAAAAGATAGAATAAAAAGAAATAAAGAGATCATATTGATCTTATGGAGAGTAATGACTTCACATATAAAGAGTATGATGAATAAAAGTTGTTGAGAATTGACAAACATAGTTTTGGTCATCGTTGCAATTAATAGGAAGTAATAAAGAAAGAGAGGTTTTCACATATAAATATACTATCTTGGACATCTTTTATGATTGTGAGCACTCATTAAAATATGACATGCTAAAAATTTGATGTTGGACAAGGAAGACAACGTAATGGGTTATGTTTTCTTACATACGAAATAAATTATATTGTCATGGATCAACCAACATGTTGAGCTTGTCTTTCCCCCTCATGCTAGCCAAATTCTTTGCACCAACTAGACATACTACTTGTGCTTCCTAATATCCTTAAACCCAGTTTTGCCATGAGAGTCCATCATATCAGCCTATGGATTGAGTAAGATCCTTCAAGTAAGTTGTCATTGTTGCAAGCAATAAAAATTGCTCTCTAAATATGTATGATCTATTAGTGTGGAGAAAATAAGCTTTATATGATCTTGTGATGTGGAAGAAATAAAAGCGACGGACTGCATAATAAAGGTCCATATCACAAGTGGCAATATAATGTGACGTTGTTTTGCATTAAGATTTCGTGCATCCAACCATAAAAACATATGACAACCTCTGCTTCCCTCTGCGAAAGGCCTATCTTTTATTTTTGTCTTATACTTTATACAAGAGTCATGGTGATCTTCACCTTTCATTTTTACATTTTATCCTTTGGCAAGCACTGTGTGCTGGAAAGATCCTAATATATATAGCTAATTGGATGTGGGTTTTCATAAACTATTATTGTTGACATTGCCCTTCAGGTAAATGGTTGGGAGGCGAAACTATAAGCCCCTATCTTTCTCTGTGTCCGATTAAAGCTTCATACCCATAAGTATTGTGTGAGTGTTAGCAATTGTGAAAGACTAAATGATAGCTGAGTATGTGGACTTGCTGAAAAGCTCTTATATTGACTCTTTCTGATGTTATGATAAATTGCAATTTCTTCAATGACTGAGATTATAGTTTGTTAGTTTTCAATGAAGTTTCTGATTCATACTTTACATTGTGAATATGATTGTTACTTTAGCATGAGAAATCTTGTGACAATATATATGTTGTTGTTCTAAGAATGATCATGATGCAATCATGTCCGTATTTTATTTTATCGACACCTCTATCTCTAAACATGTGGACATATTTTTCGATATCGGCTTCCGCTTGAGGACAAGAGAGGTCTAAGCTAGGGGGAGTTGATACGTACATTTTGCATCATGCTTTTATATCGATATTTATTGCATTATGGGATGTTATTACACATTATGTCACAATAATTATGCCTTTTCTCTCTTATTTTACAAGGTTTACATGAAGAGGGAGGATGCCGGCAGCTGGAATTCTGGGCTGGAAAAGGAGGAAATATTAGAGGCCTATTCTGCACAACTCCAAAAGTCCTGAAACTCCACGAAAGTCAGTTTTGGAGTATATAAACAATATTGGGCGAAGAAAGCACCAGAGGGGGCCACCCATCGTCCACGAGGGTGGGGGCGCGCCCCCCTGCCTCGTGGGCCCCTTGGCAGGCCTCCGGTGCCCATCTTTTGCTATACGAAGTCTTTCGCCCTGGAAAAAATAAGGAGGAAGCTTTCGGGGCGAAGCGCCGCTGTCTCGATGCGGAACCTTGGCGAAACCAATCTAGGGCTCCGGCAGAGCTGTTCTGCCGGGGAAACATCCCTCCGGGAGATGGAAATCATCACCATCGTCATCACCATCGATCCTCTCACAGGGAGGGGGTTAATCTCCATCAACATCTTCACCAGCACCATCTCCTCTCAAACCCTAGTTCATCTCTTGTATCCGATCTTTGTCTCAAAACCTCAGATTGGTACCTGTGGGTTGCTAGTAGTGTTGATTACTCCTTGTAGTTGATGCTAGTTGGTTTATTCGGTGGAAGATTATATGTTCAGATCCTTTATGCATATTAATACCCCTATGATTATGAACATGTATATGATTTTTGAGTAGTTACGTTTGTTCCTGAGGACATGGGAGAAGTCTTGCTATAAGTAGTCATGTAAATTTGGTATTCGTTCGATATTTTGATGAGATTTATGTTGTCTCTCCTCTAGTGGTGTCATGTGAATGTCGACTACATGAAACTTCACCATTGTTTGGGCCTAGGGGAAGGCATTGGGAAGTAATAAGTAGATGATGGGCTGCTAGAGTGACAGAAGCTTAAACCCTAGTTTATGTGTTGCTTCGTAAGGGGCTGATTTGGATCCATATGTTTCATGCTATGGTTAGGTTTACCTTAATTCTTCTTTCGTAGTTGCGGATGCTTGCGAGAGGGGTTAATCATAAGTGGTATGCTTTTCCAAGGAAGGGAAGTACCCAAGCACCGTTCCACCCACATATCAAACTATCAAAGTAACGAACGCGAATCATATGAGCATGATGAAAACTAGCTTGACGATAATTCCCATGTGTCCTCGGGAGCGCTTTCCTTTATATAAGAGTTTGTCCAAGCTTGTACTTTGCTACAAAAAGGATTGGGCCACCTTGCTGCACCTTGTTTACTTTTTTTTACCCGTTACGAATTACCTTATCACAAAACTATTTGTTACCGATAATTTCAGTGCTTGCACAGAATACCTTACTGAAAACTGCTTGTCATTTCCTTCTGCTCCTCATTGGGCTCGACACTCTTACTTATCGAAAGGATTACGATAGATCCCCTATACTTGTGGGTCAACAGCGGCCCATCACAAACGGTTAACTGTTATTTAACGTGTATGATGCGCGGCCCATCACAAACAGTTTACTGTTAAGAAGATTAGCTAATCGTCGTACGAGTGTGGGACAGGATTACGAAACGTCGGACCGTCGTAACATCATAGTACACGACAACTATCACACACGCTTTTCTGTGGTGCAACGTTTACGGTGCATACTTCATCAGAAAAAGTTCATGGTTGTGAACCATGTACGATAAGGCAACTAACACAAACCTTTAGTTTGCCAGCACCGCTTGTGATATTGTCTGACATCATGCACGCTTTGCAAACGGCAACTGTGTGCATGCTTGCACATGTTTCCTCTCTGTGAACCGTCTCGGATTATGGTGTATATCGCAAAAGTTTGTGTTTTACCAACCGTGTGTGTCGTAACAACCCGGAGAGTGTAATTTCACCGTAATTTAATTGCTGCTATTTCAAATTGTATCGGATTTGAATGTAGGCTACAGCTTTATTCATATCCATTAGGTTCAAACAACCAATGCATTATTCGATTCATAGGTACATATGTTCAAGAATTACATAAGAACCAAATAAAGAATGATGAACTGCAGTTGTATACTTGTACTATTAAAGGCGGTAAAGAAAGAGGCGAAATATATTCTGGTTGCTGAACAAGGTGAAGCGGAATGCCCATATTGTGCCCTCCTCCATGCAGAAGGCACACACGACTCTAGTCCAATCCCTTGTGATGGCCAACCGCCCATCCTTCACGATCATCGTGGAAACATCTAGATAATCATCGTGTTCTGGTAGAAATACTTTAACCTTTGCATGCCCACCAATCATGTAGTTTGAGAGGTAATCTTGAGTAAACTGCTTTGGCGACCACTGCAAAGGAAAAAGATTCAGACATTGTCATCTAACACAACTTATTATGGGTACTAAAAAGAAGGATGCAGAGTTACTCACCATCCTGCAGTTTGCTGTTGTCTTGGATAAAGTGTAAACAAATAGTTTAATTGCCATCTTTGGACCCATTTACTAATAATCTTTATCAGCTTCCTCACTTGATGCTGGTTCATCGATATCTATTGCCCCATACGCAGAAAGGGTTGAGGTGCGGATCTTTACCAATGACATATGTACTTAAAAGCACCAAGTTAATATTAGAAGCTAAACAACAATTGCACAATGATGTAGTACAACACTCTTTTATAATATGTCTATATACATCTGTATGTGGTAGTCCATTTGAAATCTCTAAAAAGACAAATATTTAGGAACAAAGGGAGTATCTTATAACATCCAATATACTCACATATTAGATGAATTAACATCTTATATTATGGGCTGGAAGGAGTTTAGTGCATTCTTACAAATTATCGACTGATTAACTGTTGTTGTATCCATGGGTTACAGTTAGTTTGAGCTAGTTAGGGCTCAAATAGCCCTAAAGTGTATCTAAACACGAGGGATAGTTTGAGCTAGTTGCATCTATAACCCACCCAAAAAAACTATGCAACCCAAGAGGTGCTAATTGGAGCTAGTTCTCCTAGTGCATATATTGTCAATCTAACCCTGCCATCCAAACAACTCTTTGGATGGAGTTAGTTCAGGGTTAGTCATGAGCTAGAAACTAACTCTAACCTCTAGCTAAGTTGAGTATCCAAACAAGGGCTGTGTTGTTTTTGTTGTTACTGTTGCTGCTCTTCTACGTATACCTAGACATCATTAGAACATTAATGTAACACTCTTCCTTGTTACTATGTAGCCTAGGATTGCATATTTAGACATTAAGTACAGTGCATGTTGCTATGTAGCCTTAGATATATTACATATGGCCCTAGTTAACCTAACGATAAATGGGTTGCAGATATATTTAGTTAAAAGTCTGATTCACCGATTAGTCCCTTATCAGTCGCCAGCCTATATGGTACCAGCTACCGATATCCTGAACAGTGAGCAGATATAAGCCATTGGATGAAACTAACCTCGATGGAAAACAACATTCGTTCCCAAAATTGTCCCGTGTAAGTACACCGAGAAGCATGTTAAGCACAAAAGGCTAAATATCAACCAAAATTATCCATGGCAGACAAAATAATCTCCAAAAGACAGCTTCAGTGTGCAGGTTTAAGCACGCTAGTAAAGCAAAACAAGTGGAAAGGTGTGCTAACTGCAACAAGCCTAACATTTAACAAAAGCAAACATAGTCATTCAAACTGGTATTGTGCCGGTCTAAGTACACTGGTTAATTATTGTTAAATAAGAATGGAAAGGCGTGTTAACTACAAGATGCAGCAACCAAATGTAGTCATTCATAGTGGTATTGTTGAAACTGGTACTGATTAAATTGAACTGCACAGTTCATACTTGCACATATAGAACATCACGTTGTGAATAACTGGAATAAATAAGGCATACTATGAACAACCAAAGATATCATTTGAAACTGGACATATGCTAACTACAAACAACCGAACAATGAAAAAACTTTAAAAGAGGCATATGCTAGCTATAACAGGCTTAACAACAAGCAAATATATGCATTCCTATCGGTATGTTTAAAACTGGATTGATGAAATGTACTGCATAGTAAATAATTGCACATATAGAGCATCACATTGTGAACAATTGAAATAAACAAGGCATACTGCAAACAACCAGATAGAGCAATTAAAACTGGACATATTCTCACAACACTACAAAAGGGACTCGACAAAACAAATCATGGGTTTCCCCTTGTGAAGAGGCACAGCAAAACAAATCATGGATTTCCTCACTTGTCACAGATGGGCTCGTTCCCGTGGGAAGAGCACGGACCCTGGATGCGCTCCATGTTGTCGTAGATGGGCTCCTTCCCCTTGGAAGAGCATGGTTGTAGGGTGCCCTCCCTGATGTCGCAGACGGGCGCTTTCCCCTTGGAAGAGCTCGAGAGGGTGCCCTCTCCGTGGTCGCCGTCGATGAGGTCTGACTTGGAAGTTGTGGATCCCAAGCCAGCGTCGCAGAACATGTCCTTCAGAAATGACAAAAGGGGCTCTATGGCCATGCAGAATGGCAAATTGTTGACAGCGAGCCAGAGGAGATCAGCGACGGGGCCATGGATGAGATCGATAGCGGTTGAACCCGAGGGGTTGGGGGTGGGCCACTTAACCTGTGACATAGCCTGCCTCAGGCCATCATTGTCGATGACCTCGATGTCATAGCCGGCGGCCGAAACATGCCCGCATACTCTAGCCCGCTGCTTGAGTGTCTGCTGCTAGTAATGGTCGTCAGCTTCCTCGGCGACATCGAGCAAAGAGACTGCTATACACCTCTTTTGGGACAGTCGCTCCTCGAGCTCCATGAGAAGCGTAGCCAGGCTTAGGCTACGATGCTCTGGAGTGGGGGATGGGGATCTATGGGAAAGGGAGCGTTTGGCAGGCGTCATCTAAGAAACTCAAGGTGGCCTGGGTGTGGAGATCGGTGGGTAAGCTGCATGGGCCAACCCGCAGATGTTGACAATGGAGGCCTTGCGGCGGCGGGGGGGACCTTTGCTAGTGTTTCAAGCGAGGGAGGGTGTGTGTGTGCGCGCACGCCCGATGAGGTTTTGGTGTGTGTGTGTTGCGTGTGTGTGTGGAGGGGGGTCTTTGAGGAAATGAGGCGGGTACTGAAAATTTTATTACCCGGGAGTCAAACGCGGGATTGAAATTTCGGGCTATTAAAAGTTTTGATGATAGTGCATTGCACACGGTCCGGAGATAACAACCGTATGTTATGAAACAGAAAAACCCTAGACGTGGGAAGATATTTTCTAGGGATGCAGGCGGGATTGGGAACAAGAAACATTGCACACGGTCTGGAGATAACAACCGTGTGTTATGAAACAGAAAAACCCTCGAGGCGGGTAGATATTTTCTAGGGATGCAGGCAGGATTGGGAACAAGAAACACAGCACACAATCCGGAGATAACAGCCGTGTGTTATGAAACAGAAAAACCCTCGAGGCAGGCAGATATTTTTGAGAGGGGGAGCCTCGTGGTGCCTAATGTACTATGCAGATGTGTGCGTGATAGGGGCACCGGCGTGGCACACGGTTAGTTTCAGTGAACCGTGTTTGTTGCGTCATCCAACTTGTCTAATGTTCATAAATTTGGCGAAAAATGACGCAGGAGAGGGTCAGAACATGAACACACTTGCATGTGGACCAAATTTATGTATCTAAAGGGTGGTTTGGTTTTCAAATACCAATTGAAACTTCGATGTGGCACCTCTCTCGCAAAGCGCACAGTATTGCTTGCCCCCACACCCCTCGTGTCGGCACGAAGGGAATCCTAAGCTATGAATGCATGCCCCCTCCCCCCAACCGAGGTTCACCTAGCAAAGTGCGAAGTAGCTAGCAGCCCCCCTCCTCCCTCGTGTCGGCACAAAGGGAATCCTAAGCTATGAATGCATGCCCCCCCAACCGAGATTCATTCACCTAGCAAAGTGCGAAGTAGCTAGCAGCCCCCCTCCATCATGTCGGCACGAAGGGAATCATATGCTATGAATGCATGCCCCCCCCCCAACCGAGGTTCACCCCAGCAAAGTGCGAAGTAGCTAGCAGCCCCCGTCCCTTGTGTCGGCATGAAAGGAATCCTAAGCTATGAATGCATGCCCCCCAACCGAGGTTCACCCTAGCAAAGTGCAAAGTAGCTAGCAACCCCCCCTCCCTCATGTCGGCACGAAGGGAATCCTAAGCTATGAATGCATGCCCCCCCAACCGAGGTTCACCTAGCAAAGTGCGAAGTAGCAACCCCCCCCCCTCCACACACTTTCAGTCGGGCGGGCCAGAGAGGCATATCTCACCAAGATGGATCATAAAACGGACCAAGAATAATCCACCTTGGTCGTACAACCTCTCTCTTGTTGTTGGTCAAAGTGATGGACGTCCATGCGACCCCGGAGATGGGCTAGCTCGCCAATAATGACGCAAGTAGCTAGTCCCCAAAGACAACCACTGCATGCGTGTGGCCCAAACATATGTATGGAGATGTGTGTTTTTGAGTAACAATGGAACAACTTTGATGTGGAACCATGATTTCAAACTAGAAATCCCCACACTGAGTGAGGGTTAGGTTGACGGTGCATATGTATGTTACACCACACTTCAAGCCAACGACGAGGATTCATGCATGCATGCATGCATGCATAGTATATGCGCTCAAACTTAAGGTCTGAATCTCACCATGACCTATACTATTATAACATGAACCAAATGAACAATCCACCATTGTAACCTATCTTGTTGTTGGTCAAGGTGATCATGGATGTCCACGCAGGCCCACGAATATATAAGCTTGTTGCCGGTAACCACGCGAGGGAGTGTACCGATCAAAGGAAACCACTACATGCATATGTATCGAGGTGATGCGTGCATGCATGTTTGAATACACAACATTGATGTGGCGCATGCATAAAAAATCGTACACTAGCTCCCCACACAGAGCGAGATCGGTTCATGATGTGTCGTTGTACTAGCCACTTCGACTCGATGGGACGGATTCATGCGTACACATGCATGTTTGTGTGCTCAAAATATATCACGCATGTCATCCCAGAGCAAAAATAATAATCCCCTCCTAAGTCAAATTAACCTCTCTTGTTGCCAGGCAAAAAGTAGTGATGGACTAAGCGGGCCCATAGATGGAAAGCATCGATATTGTTGATAACCACTTAAGTGGGTGTGAGAGGACAACCACCACCGCTTTGCATGTGGGCCAAACATATATATGTTGAATACCCAAAATGCACAACTTTGATGTGCCACATGCCTCAAAAACCGTAAACCATGCACCCACACAAAGCGAGGTTCATCAAGCGTACTACATATGATGGTTCCCTTCCCCCCTCTTCACCGCATACTATCTGCTCCTGCCGTAATATATGTACAACCCAAAAGAATCCTCATCAATGGTGAAATTAATTAACCTCTCCTGATGTAGGTCAAAGTGATGCATGCATGCATCGACGATGGCCTCGTGGGCCCACAGATGGAAGCGTCACACGTGAGTGTCCTAGCTAGGATATGCATGTGGCCCAAAAAGGTGTTGTGTGATGTTTGAATAGTCAAGTTTGCAATTTTGATGTGGCACGTGCCTCGGAAACCAAAAATTCCCGGCACTGAGTGAGGTGTACTTATTCACGTCGTGTATGTATAGTATATATGCTAGTCCCCTCCCACCTCTTCGACGCGTACTTGAAAGTGCAACTATCCCTCGGTGATTTGGGTAATTCCTAACAACATATAGCTCATTGAGCTAATGCTACTTGAAGATAAATATTTCAGGAAAAAATCAATGATTGGCACGGCATGGATTAGAAAGTGGACCCCTCAAAATGCTAAGGACAAAAGGATTGGCTCAAGCTCAAAGCACAAGACTATACATTTCATTCTTAGTGATCCAAGATCACATTGAGTCCATAGGAAAAGCCAATACTATTAAGAGGGGATGAGGTGTTGCTTAATGAGGTTCTTGCTCAAAGTGTTAGTGATATGCTCCACAACCCTGAACTACTTTCTCATATCCAAATATATCCCAAACCAAAAGGCAAACTCAGGCCCACCGATCTGATCTATCCGGCACCACCGAGTTCACTTGACATAGCCACTGCCACAAACCCTAGTCTTTTCGGTCCCGCCGATAGGGATCTCGGTCTCACCGAGATGGGATTGTAATCTATCTGTTTCCCTTCATAACGTTTTGGTCCAACCGAGATGAGTGATCGGTCCCACCGAGATTGCAATGCAAACTCTATGTTTCCCTTTTGTAACGTTTTGGTCCTACCAAGAGAGCGAATCGGTCCCATCGAGATTGCCTGACCAACTCTTTGGTTAGTCTATTACCAAAATCGGTCTCACCGAGTTTGTGTAATCGGTCTCACCGAGATTACCTTATGCCCTAACCCTAATGATATCGGTCCCACCGAGTTGACATGTCTGTCCCACCGAAAACCCTAACGGTCACATTATGAACTAAATCGGTCTGACCGAGTTGTATGATTCGGTCCCACCGAGTTTGGTGATTTGTGTGTAATGGTTAGATTTTGTGTGGAGGCTATATATACCCATCCACCCACTCTTCATTCGTGGAGAGAGCCATCAGAACAAGCCTACACTTCCAACATACATTTTTTGAGAGAGAACCACCTACACTTGTGTTGAGGTCAAGATACTTCATTCCAACCACATAAATCTTGATCTCTAGCCTTCCCCAAGTTGCTTTCCACTCAAATGATCTTTCCACCAAATCCTATCCTATGATAGAGAGTTGAGTGTTGGGGAGACTATCATTTGAAGCACAAGAGCAAGAAGTTCATCATGAAGACACCATTTGTTACCTCTTGGAGAGTGGTGTCTCCTAGATTGGTTAGGTGCCACTTGGGAGCCTCCGTCAAGATTGTGGAGTTGAACCAAGGAGTTTGTACGGGCAAGGAGATCACCTACTTCGTGAAGATCTACCCTAGTGAGGCAAGTCCTTCATGGGCGATGGCCATGGTGGGATAGACAAGGTTGCTTCTTCGTGGACCCTTCGTGGGTGGAGCCCTCCATGGACTCGCGCAACCGTTACCCTTCGTGGGTTGAAGTCTCCATCAACGTGGATGTACGATAGCACCACCTATCAGAACCACACCAAAAATCTCCATGTCTACATTGCGTTTGCTCCCTCCAAACTCCTCCCTTTACCTTCATATGCAATTGTTTTACATTCCGCTGCTATACTCTTAGAATTGCATGTGTAGGTTGTTTGCTTGACTTGTGCTAAGTTGCTAAAATCTGCCAAGAATTAAAATTGGGAAAAGGCTAGATTTTTATTTGGTCAAGTAGTCTAATCACCCCCCCTCTAGACATACTTTCGATCCTACAAGTGGTATCAGAGCTTTGGTCTCCATTTGCCTTGATTTCCATAGCTTTGGTGATCATAGCCTTGGTTTCACAACCTAGGAGAGTATGGCATCTAGTGAGGGAAATTACCACCATAGAGGTCCTTATTTTGATGGTACGAATTTTGCTAGTTGGAAGCATAAGATGAAAATGCATATTCTTGGACAAAACCCCGCCGTTTGGGCTATTCTGTGTATTAGCTTACAAGGTGAATTCTTTGATGGGAGGGAACCGAACTGTGAGGCAAGCGCGGAAGAGTTGAAGATGCTGCAATACAATGCTCAAGCTTGTGATATTCTCTTCAACGGATTGTGCCCTGAAGAATTCAACAAAATCAGCCGTCTTGAGAATGCAAAGGAAATTTGGGATACTTTGATTGATATGCATGAAGGTACCCACTCCGTCAAGGAATCCAAATTGTATGTGCTTCAAAGTCAACTTGACAAGTTCAAAATGAAGGATGGTGAAGGTGTCACTGAAATGTACTCTAGGCTTGCTCTCCTCACAAATGAGATTGCCGGCTTAGGAAGTGAAGAGATGACCGATAGATTCATCATCAAGAAGATCCTAAGAGCCTTGGATGGAAAATATGTTACCGTGTGCACATTGATCCAAATGATGCTCAATTACAAAGATCTCAAGCCAATGGAAGTCATTGGAAGGATTGTTGCTCATGAGATGTCACTCAAGGATAAGGAAGAGCTTCACAACAAGTCAAGTGGTGCTTAAAAAGCCTCATGTGATGCTCCCACATCATCAAGTGAGAAATAGAACTTCAATGCAGAATTGAGCCTAATGGTGAAGAACTTCAACAAGTTCAACAAGAGTAGAATCAAGGAAAGAAGTTCCAAGTAAAGGTCCTACAATGACAAAAGATCTTCAAATCGTGAACGTAATTGTTACAGTTGTGGAAGACCCAGACACTACCCCAATGAGTGTACGGCTCCCTACAAAAGAAGAGAAGGTTCTCCCAAAAGTAGGAGTAGGAGAGAAGAATCACCACCAAGAGAGAGAAGGAGTAGGGATGACCATTATGAATGAAGAACATCACGGAGAAGCAAGGATTCGGAAAGGAAGGACAAATCATCAAGGGGCTACACAAAACAAAGACATCAAGCTCACGTTGGTGAATGGGTATCCGGCTCCGACTCCGACGATCACTCTGAGAGAAGTTATCACTCCGACTCCGAATATACTCAAGATGAAGGTGTTGCCGGTCTAGCACTTGTGTCAACCAACTCCTATGACATTTTTGAGTCACCAAATGAAGGGATTGGAATATGCTTCATGGCTAAAGGCCCAAAGGTATCACACCCCGAGTATGTTGATTTCAATAGTGATGAAGATGACTTGCTAGGTGATGATGATTTATTTGTTGAAAATTCTAGTGATGAAAACTATGATGAACTTGCTATTAATCATGCTAATCAAGACAAAACGAATGACGATGATAAGAAGGAGATTGAGCGTCTAAATAAAGAGCTAAACACTATTAAGTTAGCTCATGAAACTACCTTGGAAAATCATCAAGAGCTTTTAAAGACTCATGAGAAGTTACGCTTCGAAAAGCTCAACCTTGAGCAAGAGCATGGGTTCTTAAAAGCGATCAATGATGATCTTCGCAAGAAAAGTTCCTCTCACATTGCCAAGCGTTTACTTTTGTCTACTTACATGCCACAAGTTAAATCTAGCAACAAGAGTAAGAAAGATTCTTCTTCTAGTAGTAACAATAATCATGATAAACCCAATGATGTTGCTTCTAGTAGTTCTCTTGATTCCACTAATGATTCTCTTAGCCAAGTTACACTTGAGAAAGAAAAAAGCTTATTGAAGGGAATTATAGAGAAAGGTGTTTACAATAGCCTTGCCGGAAGTAAGCAATTTGAGGAAATTGTACGCAAGCAAGGAAGACACCGGAAGAATCAAGGTGTTGGTTTTGAACGAAAGTTCAATGCCAATGGAGTTGAGTGGGAAGAAGATCAATACCCCAAGACGAAATTTGTTCCTCAACAAGAGAAGTATAATCCTACTTCTTTCCAAGGAACACAAGCTCAAGATGATCTTCCACCACAAGACCACAAGCAAAAAGGCAAGGGCAAACTTCAAGAGGAGATTGGTGCTTTTTGAAGAAGCTCCCAAAGCCTTGGTCAAGTGGGTTCTGATACGTCTCCAATGTATCTATAATTTTTGATTGCTCCATCCTATATTATCTACTGTTTTGGACTATATTGGGCTTTATTTTCCACTTTTATAATATTTTTGGGACTAACCTATTAACCGGAGGCCCAGCCCAGAATTGCTATTTTTTGCCTATTTTAGTGTTTCGAAGAAACGGAATATCAAATGGAGTCCAAACGGAATAAACCTTTCTGGAACGTGATTTCCTTCCCGAATATGACCCAGGAGACTTGGACCCTACGCCAAGGAATCTTCGAGGTGGGCACGAGGTAGGGGGGCGCGCCCTATACCCCCAGGCGCGCCCCCACCCTCGTGGGCCCACCGAAGCTCCACCGACGTACTTCTTCCACCTATATATCTCCATATACCCTAAACACATCAGGGAGCACAATAGATCGGGAGTTCCGCCGCCAGAAGCCTCCGTAGCCACCGAAAGCCAATCTAGACCCGTTCCGGCACCCTACCGGAGGGGGAATCCCTCTCCAGCGTCCATCTTCATCATCCCGGTGCTCTCCATGACGAAGAGGGAGTTGTTCTCCCTCGGGGCTGAGGGTATGTACCAGTAGCTATGTGTTTGATCTCTCTCTCTCTCTCGTGTTTTTGATTTGGCACGATCTTGATGTATCGCGAGCTTTGCTATTATAGTTGGATCTTATGTTTCTCCTCCCCCTCTTCTCTCTTGTAATGAATTGAGTTTCCCCTTTGAAGTTATCTTATCGGATTGAGTCTTTAAAGATTTGAGAACACTTGATGTATGTCTTGCCGTGCGTATCTGTGGTGACAATGGGATGCCACGTGATTCACTTGATGTATGTTTTGGTGATCAACTTGCGGGTTCCGCCCATGAACCTATGCATAGGGGTTGGCACACGTTTTCGTCGTGATTCTCCGGTAGAACTTTGGGGCACTCTTTGAGGTCCTTTGTGTTGGTTGAATAGATGAATCTGAGATTGTGTGACGCATATCGTATAATCATACCCACGGATACTTGAGGTGACATTGGAGTATCTAGGTGACATTAGGGTTTTGGTTGATTTGTGTCTTAAGGTGTTAATCTAGTACGAACTCTAGGGTTGTTTGTGACACTTATAGGAATAGTCGAACGGATTGATTGGAAAGAATAACTTTGAGGTGGTTTCGTACCCTACCATATTTCCTATCATTGCAATACTGTTTACGCTCACTTTTATCACTTGCTACCTTGCTGTTTTTATTATTTCAGATTACAAATACCTTTATCTACTATCCATATACCACTTGTATCACCATCTCTTCACCGAACTAGTGCACCTATACAATTTACCATTGTATTGGGTGTGTTGGGGACACAAGAGACTCTTTGTTATTTGGTTGCAGGGTTGCTTGAGAGAGACCATCTTCATCCTACGCCTCCTACGGATTGATAAACCTTAGGTCATCCACTTGAGGGAAATTTGCTACTGTCCTACAAACCTCTGCACTTGGAGGCCCAACAACGTCTACAAGAAGAAGGTTGTGTAGTAGACATCAAACTCTTTTCTGGCGCCGTTGCCGGGGAGGTGAGTGCTTGAAGGTATATCTTTAGATCTTGCAATCGAGTCTTTTAGTTTCTTGTTTTATCACTAGTTTAGTTTATAAAAGAAAATTACAAAAAAATGGAATTAAGTTTGCCTCATACGCTTCATCTTTTTAATATCTTTCGTGAGTATGATGGAAAGGATAATTGTGCTCAAGTGCTAGAAGAAGAAATCTATAAAATGTTTGGCACCAAATATTTGAATGATGAGCATGATTGCAATGTTGTTAGTACGAATTCTTTGAATATCCATGATACTAATGATGATTGCACTAGTTATGATGAAAATGTATCCTATAAACATGTCAATTTTTGTGGAGTGCATTGGGTTTGTAAGTACACACCAAATAGGGAATATAGGTATTGCAAAAGAGGCATAAGTACTTAGAAACTAAATTGTTGCAAGAAAGTCTTGATGATTGTGCTGAAAAATTCAATATTTTTCGCGCCCCTTGTGAACTTTGCAATGAACATGGTCATTTAAATCTCCAATGCAAATTGTTTCATGACCGAATCGTATGCAAAAATTGTGATAATTTGATTACCCTTGAGCATCATAAAGAGCTTAGTCTTCTTTTGGGGTATGAGGAAATGAAATGTATAATTAAGGGTATTCCAAAGTTTAATCTTGATAAAGTTCTTCATTTTGATCTAGAGGAAATTTATATGTATTGTGCGGTGAATTGTATTGAAAATCTTTATATTGCCAACTACATAAAGAAAAGAAAACAAATAGAAGATGAAGAGAATACTAATGAAAGGGAAGAGACTTCCCAATATCCTCCTGTTATTTCTTATGATGAATCAGGTAACGAGGAGGAGCCTCCTATTCAACCAATCTCATTAATAAGGAGCTCCAAAAAGAGGATTGAACCCACACATGATGTGGTGAAAAAGAAGAAAAGAAAAAGTAAGAGAGGTAAAAAGGTACCCCTCCCAAATAATGGTGCTCCCATTACTATTGTGCCTCATGAAAATATAATTGTGGAAGATAATGATACTTCTTATGATCTTGAAAATCTTTTTGGCACTTGCTTGGAAGAATATGATAATTTCTATACTATTGGTGCTATCCATACTATTAATGATGAGAGTGATTATGCTTATGATATTGAAAGGCCCAAGCTTGGGGATGCTACGTTTAATGAAGATGATATTTTTAGTCTCCCAAGTTTTGATATGCAAATTTATAATGATGATAGCATGCCTCCTACCTGTGATGATTATTGTGATGATACTTATGCTATAAAAAGTAGTGATTATATTATAAAACTTGTCATGATTATGATTACCCCTTCTCTGAACATTACTGTTTTAATGTGGAAACAATTAATAGTATTTGAGTCTCTTATGATGCTCCCACTATTCCGAACGAGAAGAATTTTGCTTATGTGGAGAGTAATAAAATTTCTATGCTTGTAGATCATGAAAAGAAAGCTTTAGGTGCTGGTTATATTGTTGAATTCATTCATGATGCTACTGAAAATTATTATGAGGGAGGAATATATGCTTGTAGGAGTTGCAATAATATCAAGTTTCCTCTCTATGTGCTTAAAGTTTTGAAGTTATGCTTGTTTTGCCCTCCTATGCTAGTTGATTATTGTTCCCATAAATTGTTTGCTCACAAAATCCCTATGCATAGGAAGAGGGTTAGACTTAAATGTGCTAGTCATATTCTTCATGATGCTCTCTTTATGTTTCAATTCTTATCCTTTATGTGAGCATTATTGAAATCATCATGCCTAGCTAGGGGCGTTAAACGATAGCGCTTGTTGGGAGGCAACCCAATTTTATTCTTGTTCCTTGATTTTTGTTCCTGTTTAGTAATTAATAATTCATCTAGCCTCTGTTTAGATGTGGTTTTATTCTTTTAGTTAGTGTTTGTGCCAAGTAGATCCTTTGGGAAGACTTGGGGATAGTCTTGTTGATCATGCTGTAAAAAAACAGAAACTTTAGCGCTCACGAGAATTTCTGCCATTTTTATTTGGAGAGTGATATTTAGTTAATTCTTTTTTAAGATGATCAATAGATAAATTCCTAAGGTCCAGCAATTTATTTTAGAATTTTATGAGTTACAGAAGTATACATTTGATCCAGATTACTACAGACTGTTCTGTTTTGACAGATTCTGTTTTCATGTGTTGTTTACTTATTTTGATGAATCTATGGCTAGTAAAATAGTTTATAAACCATATAGAAGTTGGAATAAAGTAGGTTTAACACCAATATAAATAAATAATGAGTTCATTACAGTACATTGAAGTGGTGATTTATTTTCTTATACTAATGGAGCTTACGAGTTTTCTGTTAAGTTTTGTGTTGTGAAGTTTTCAAGTTTTGGGTAAAGATTCGATGGACTATGGAATAAGGAGTGGAAAGAGCCTAAGCTTGGGGATGCCCAAGGCAGCCCAAGGTAATATTCAAGGACAAACAAGAGCCTAAGCTTGGGGATGCCCCGGAAGGCATCCTCTCTTCCGTCTTCGTTCATCGGTAACTTTACTTGGAGCTATATTTTTATTCACCACATGATATGTGTTTTGCTTGGAGCATCAATTTATTTTGTTAGGATTTTCTTGCTGTTATTTAGAACCATATTTTGCATCTTTTATTTCAATAAAAGTGGCACTGATAGCCTTTACTATGCCTATGTTACAAGTATACATGTTGCTGTTTGAAAACAGAAAGTTTACCGCTGTTGCAATAATTCCCTAGAAAAGTCAGAATGTGATAAAATGTTGAAACCTTTTGCATATTAAGATCTGATAAATTTACTTCAGTGGGAGTTTTCTTTCATAATTTTTGGAGCTAGGGAAGTATGGATGTTGCAGCATTCTTTACAGACTATCCTGTTTAGGCAGATTGCTGTTATGTTTGCATTGTTTGCATATGTTTGCTTCTTTAATGATTCTATTTGAGGATAGGACTATTAAATATGCAGAGGCATTTAGTATGCAATGTTGAATAATAATTTTAGTGATTTGCTACAGTAGAGTATGATAAGGTTTTTGCAATGGTTTATACTAACTTATCTCACGAGCCCTTGTTGAGTTTTGTGTGGATGAAGCTTTTGAGATTTAGGGAGACCGTGATATGAGAGGAATTAAGGAGACACAAAAGCTCAAGCTTGGGGATGCCCAGGGAACCCCAAGATAATATTTCAAGAAGTCTCAAGCATCTAAGCTTGGGGATGCCCCGGTTGGCATCCCACCTTTCTTCTTCAACAACTATCGGTTAGTTTCGGTTGATCCTAAGTTTTTGCTTCTTCACATGACGTTTGCCATTCTTAGAATGTCATTTTATTTTTCTTTGCTTGCTGTTTGAATAAAGTATCAAGATATGAAATTATTAAATGTTGAGAGTCTTCATATATTTGCATAATTATTCGACTACTCATTGATCTTCTTTTATATCTTTCGGAGTAGTTTGTCTTTTGCTCTAGTGCTTCACTTATATCTTTTTAGAGCACGGTGGTAGTTTTATTTTGAAGAAATAGATGAACTCTCATGCTTCACTTATATTATTTTTAGAGTCTTAAATAGCATGGTAATTTGCTTAAAATCCTAATATGCTAGGTATTCAAGATTAGTAAAAACTTTGTTATGAGTGTGTTGAATACTAAGAAAAGTTGGATGCTTGATAATTGTTTTGAGATATGGAGGTAGTAATATCAAAGTCATGCTAGTAGAGTAATTGTGAATTTCATAAGTGCTTGAGGTAAAGTTTGCAAGTCCTGTAGCATGCACATATGGTAAACGTTATGCAACAATATTGAAACATGAGGTGTTATTTGATTGTCCTCCTTATGAGTGGCGGTCGGGGACGAGCGATGGTCTTTTCCTACCAATCTATCCCCCTAGGAGCATGCGCGTAATACTTTAGTTTTTGATGGCTTGTAGATTTTTGCAATAAGTATATGTGTTCTTTATGACTAGTGTTGAGTCCATGGATTATACGCACTCTCACCCTTCCATCATTGCTAGCCTCTACGGTACCGTGCATTGCCCTTTCTCACATCGAGAGTTGGTACAAACTTCGTCGGTGCATCCAAACCCCGTGATATGATACACACTTTCACACATAAACCTCCTTATATCTTCCTCAAAAAAGCCACCATACCTACCTATTATGGCATTTCCATAGCCATTCCGAGATATATTGCCATGCAACTTTCCACCATCCAGTTTATCATGACACATTCATCATTGTCATATTGCTTAGCATGATCATGTAGTTGACATAGTATTTGTGGCAAAGCCACCGTTCATAATTTTTTCATACTTGTCACTCTTGATTCATTGCATATCCCGGTACACCGCCAGAGGCATCCATATAGAGTCATACTTTGTTCTAGTATCGAGTTGTAATCATTGAGTTGTAAATAAATAGAAGTGTGATGATCGTCATCCAATAGAGCATTGTCCCAAAAAAAGAGAGAGAAAGGCCAAAGAAAAAAAAGAAGGCCCAAAAAAGAGAAAAAAATAAAAAGGGGCAATACTACTATCCTTTTTTTCCACACTTGTGCTTCAAAGTAGCACCATGTTCTCCATATAGAGAGTCTCTTCAGTTATCACTTTCATATACTAGTGGGAATTTTCATTATAGAACTTGGCTTGTATATTCCAACAATGGGCCTCCTCAAGTGCCCTAGGTCTTCGTGAGCAAGCAAGTTGGATGCACACCCACTTAGTTTCTTTTGTTGAGCTTTCATACATTTATAACTGTAGTGCATCCGTTGCATGGCAATCCCTACTCCTTGCACTAACATCAATCGATGGGCATCTCCATAGCCCATTGATTAGCCTCGTTGATGTGAGACTTTCTCCTTTTTGTCTTCTCCACATAACCCCCATCATTGTATTCTATTCCACCCATAGTGCTATATCCATGGCTCACGCTCATGTATTGCGTGAAAGTTTATGAGTTTGAAATTATTAAGGTATGAAACAATTGCTTGGCTTGTCATCAGGGTTGTGCATGATGAGAGCATTCTTGTGTGACGAAAATGGAGCATGACTAAACTATATGATTTTGTAGGGATGAACTTTCTTTGGCCATGTTACTTTAAGAAAACATAATTGCTTTGTTGGTTTGCTTGAAGTATTATTATTCTCTATGTCAATATGAACTTTTGTCTTGAATCTTCCTAATCTGAATATTCATACCACAATTAAGAAGATTTGCATTGAAATTATGCCAAGTAGCACTCCGCATCAAAAATTCTCTTTTTATCATTTACCTACTCGAGGACGAGCAGGAATTAAGCTTGGGGATGCCTGATACGTCTCGAACGTATCTATAATTTTTGATTGCTCCATGCTATATTATCTACTGTTTTGGACTATATTGGGCTTTATTTTCCACTTTTATAATATTTTTGGGACTAACCTATTAACCGGAGGCCCAGCCCAGAATTGCTGTTTTTTTTGCCTATCTCAGTGTTTCGAAGAAACGGAATATCAAACGGAGTCCAAACGGAATAAACCTTTCTGGAACGTGATTTTCTTCCCGAATATGACCCAGGAGACTTGGACCCTACGCCAAGGAAGCTTCGAGGTGGGCACGAGGTAGGGAGCGTGCCCTATACCCCCAGGCGCACCCCCACCCTCGTGGGCCCACCGAAGCTCCACCGACGTACTTCTTCCGCCTATATATCTCCATATACCCTAAAAACATCAGGGAGCACAATAGATCGGGAGTTCCGTCGCCAGAAGCCTCTGTAGCCACCGAAAGCCAATCTAGACCCGTTCCGGCACCCTGCCGGAGGGGGAATCCCTCTCCGGTGGCCATCTTCATCATCCCGGTGCTCTCCATAACGAGGAGGGAGTTGTTCTCCCTCGGGGCTGAGGGTGTGTACCAGTAGCTATGTGTTTGATCTCTCTCTCTCTCTCGTGTTCTTGATTTGGCACGATCTTGATGTATCGCGAGCTTTGCTATTATAGTTGGATCTTATGTTTCTCCTCCCCCTCTTCTCTCTTGTAATGAATTGAGTTTCCCCTTTGAAGTTATCTTATCAGATTGAGTCTTTAAAGATTTGGGAACACTTGATGTATGTCTTGCCATGCGTATCTATGGTGACAATGGGATGCCACGTGATTCACTTGATGTATGTTTTGGTGATCAACTTGCGGGTTCCGCCCATGAACCTATGCATAGGGATTGGCACATGTTTTCGTCGTGATTCTCCGGTAGAACTTTGGGGCACTCTTTGAGGTCCTTCGTGTTGGTTGAATAGATGAATCTGAGATTGTGTGACGCATATCGTATAATCATACCCACGGATACTTGAGGTGACATTGGAGTATCTAGGTGACATTAGGGTTTTGGTTGATTTGTGTCTTAAGGTGTTAATCTAGTACGAACTCTAGGGATGTTTGTGACACTTATAGGAATAGCCCAATGGATTGATTGGAAAGAATAACTTTGAGGTGGTTTCGTACCATACCATAATATCTTCGTTCGTTCTCCGCTATTAGTGACTTTGGAGTGACTCTTTGTTGCATGTTGAGGGATAGTTATGTGATCCAATTATGTTATTATTGTTGAGAGGACTTACACTAGTGAAAGTATGAACCCTAGGCCTTATTTCCTATCATTGCAATACTGTTTACGCTCACTTTTATCACTTGCTACCTTTCTGTTTTTATTATTTCAGATTACAAATACCTTTATCTACTATCCATATACCACTTGTATCACCATCTCTTCGCCGAACTAGTGCACCTATACAATTTACCATTGTATTGGGTGTGTTGGGGACACAAGAGACTCTTTGTTATTTGGTTGCAGGGTTTCTTGAGAGAGACCATCTTCATCCTACGCCTCCTATGGATTGATAAACCTTAGGTCATCCACTTGAGGGAAATTTGCTACTGTCCTACAAACCTCTGCACTTGGAGGCCCAACAACGTCTACAAGAAGAAGGTTGTGTAGTAGACATCAGGTTCCCAAGACTACATCAAGTTCTACTTCATCAAGTACGACTACAACTCCAAGGATTGCCATCAAGATGGTGTGGATCCCGAAGTAGAAGAACTAGAGAGTTCTTGAGGGTGACTCCGCCAACACACTTCACTCATATCATTTTGGCGAGGACAAGTGCAAACAACTTCCATATCTTGCACTAGTTCAAGGAGTCACAAACCCTATTGTTGGCAAGACAAGGGACAAGGTAACCTAATGCATCCATGGACATCATCTCATGTGAATAGCACTCTATGTCTATGGATATCCTTGTTTGTTCCTTGTGGGACTAACCCGTGTAGGTATTGAAAGTGCAACTCACTTCAAAGGAATGCTCCAAAGGATCTACATCAACATTGAGCATCTACATCTTCAACACCTACATGAAGTCATCATCGACAAAGCCCAAGGTTAGTTCATCCCTCTTAAGGGGGGATATCCCATCTAGGGGGAGCTTTACTCTAATCAATTGAGCTAAAGCAACTCTAATAGTGTGAACACAACAATGCTTTATGTAAAAGTGGCAAATCCACTTGTGCTTAAACGATGAGTATGACCTACGATCAAATGTTCTCATTTGACTCCTAAGTCAATATACTCATATATAGATGACCTAGTCATCGCCAAATTGCTTGATAGATGCTAGAGTGTTTGTGCATGCTTTGTCACGTATTTCATTTTCCATCTTATTGTGTGAGCATGTTGGTTGCATATTTTACTCATTCAAGGACATCCATTTGTTGCTTTGATTGTTTGGCTTTTTCTCTTTTGCCAAATGGATGGACAAGAATGCCTAAGAACTCCCTCTAGCTATCTATGCTTTCCTCGTCTCAAACTCTATTCATGCTACATCACAAAGTTTGATCAAGTCAGATTCGAACCACTCTGTGTGAGGAGCACTCGGAGTCCCCGATTTGTCATAGACTTAAACTTCCAAAACCTCTTTGTGAACTTTGGTATGACCGAGTCATCCATTTCGGTCACACCGAGATCACTAAGTTGATCTAAGTTTTCAATCTCGGTGCAACCGATTAGAACTTTTTGGTCACACCGAGTTGCAGTAACCGCTTGCAATTCTGCACCTCGGTGCCACCGAGTTGTTCCAGTCGGTCACACCAACAAGGTCAGGTTATATATACTGACGGGTCAAATTTTGGAAAAATTTCCGAAACCTTTCACCTGCGCGTGACCTGCTCTGCCTCCTCGGGTCTCCGGATCGTCCTCTCGCTGCCAGCAACCTCCTGCCGCTGGTCTCCGCCGCCGTCAATGGCAATCTGCTCCGCCGTTGCCGCCGTAGCAAGTTTATCGCCGAAGTAGGGTATGAACTTGATCTTTGTGCTATTCCTTAACTCCAATTCCTAGAACATTGCTTTGCCATGATTCTTGCCACGTATGAAATCATCCTGTCCAGCAAAAGCATCTCGTAGATTAGATTTGATTTGAAAAATTTAGGGTTAGGTCTCCGCCGAACTCATCTCGGACCGACTGAGTTGTAGAAATCGGTCTCACCGATTTGTCTTAGGCCATTGCACATGCGTTTTCGGTCTGACCGAAAATTACAAATCGGTGTGACCGAGTTCGATTCTCTGTGAAACCCTAGCAGTCTCGGTGCCACCGAACTGTGACTCGGTCTGACCGAGTTCACTAGTTTAGGTTCCAAAAGCTGCTTCAGTATCACCGAGTTTACAAATCGGTAGATATGAAATGCTTTCTGTGAAGAACTGAAACTAAGTTTTTAAGTCACCTGTTTTGCAAAAATTCTGCACTTTGTGATGCTCATCTACTCTACCCCATCTACAATCTATTCACAGGGTCTGCTGGCAGTTTGCCTGCAAGATGTCTGATCAAAGTGACAGCCAGAACAAGTCTGAGGAGCAGGTTCACATGAGTGAGGGCACTAGTCCCTCTAGCACTTCTGATGAGGGAAGCAGGAGCACACCAAGTAACTTGCCCAAGGCAGCCACCAAAACAAGGAAGAAGAAGACCTCAGATTCTGAGGACGAGGATCACGTGGCTGTTGAGGAAGGAGTCAGCACCAAGAAAAAGGTGCTGAAGAAAGAGTATGGCATAGTTGCATCAACCAAGCCTGGATTGCACAAAAAGGCCCCTGCCAAGAGGGTGCCAACCTTAAAAGTTAGAGCCTCAACTGCTGAAACCTCCAAGCCAACTAGAGAGGCTGCTGGAGAAGGAAAGAAAAGAAAAGAAAGGGTCAAGAAGACCACTGCCAGAGTACTTGGTAGGTCCTCCATTATGAGAGATTCGGAAGAAGAGGAGGAGGAAGAGGATGTTGCACCAGATCCTAAGGCTCAGAAACTTATGGGAGATGCAATCAAGTCAGGGGCTGCTCCATCTAAGCCCAAATCTGCTCCCAAGGCAGCTTCTCAGAAACCCCCAAAACCCAAGAGGAACACCAGGAGTATACCTGCTGAGGAGAAGAACAAGGCCCTGAAGCTGAAGAAGAAGAAGAATAAGATGATGATGATTCTCTTGTCTTGAGGAAGTTGAAGGCCAAAATTCCCGACCACAATGATGCTCACCCTGTCGCTGAGGACATGCACATCAAGAAAGATGCGAGATTGAGGTTGTGGAGACAGTCTGATCCCTATGCTGTTAGGAGGAGGACTGCAGTTGACTACAGGTTCCACACAAAGGAACAACAAGATTTCTATGAGACCATTCTGCTTGACAAGAAGCCCATAGTGTGTGACATGAAATGGGTGGACTGGGAGTTCATCCGGGAAAATGAAGATCACTTACCTGGAGTGTATGACAACTTTAAGGCTTGTGGAGTAGATGAATTTGTTGGACAAAAGCTCACCAAATGGAATGATGAGTTGATCATGCAGTTCTACTCCACTGCCCACTTATATCCATATGGGAGGATAGTTTATATGTCTGAGGGTACTAGGTACCAGTCCACAGTTGATGAATGGGCCAAGCTAATCAATTACCCAAAGGAACATGAAGATGACTTGGATGTGTATGCCACCAAGAAGAAAGATCACAACTCAATGGCAAACATGTACAAGGAGATCCCTGATAAGGCTTTAGAAACACATAAGTTTCGATCTATACACTATCTGTTGTCTGGTCTGCATACCATTACTGGATCTTAAGGCACACATTGCTACCCAAGTC
Organism: Triticum urartu; assembly: GCF_003073215.2. Classification (NCBI taxonomy): domain Eukaryota; kingdom Viridiplantae; phylum Streptophyta; class Magnoliopsida; order Poales; family Poaceae; genus Triticum; species Triticum urartu. Next base: position 513,019,676 of record NC_053028.1, on the reverse strand, counting down.
AAGAGATCACAAGATGATCCGAGGACACTCCATCAACATGCTGCAAATTTTTGATGTCCCCCAGAAGTTCAAAGTTATGAGCTTGATTGTAGAAATGATCAAAAGGACTGTTGCTGATCAAAAGAGGAGTTGTGGATATGCTACACACATTCAGGAGCTCATCAACTCTAAAATGGGCACAGGGACTTACTTGCTGGACAAGGAGCATATACCTCAATATCATGAGTTTGAAGACAACACTATTGTGATGAATGAGGAGGAACCATCATCAGCTCAAGTCCAGGAGAAGAGAGCCAAGGAAAAGGCTGAGAAAGCTACCCAGATGCCAAGTGTTGAAGAGGCATCTCGAGTCTTCCTGAAGAGCAAGAAAGATCAGTTAGGCTATCTGATTCAAGCTACACTGAGGATTGAGAAGGGCTTGGCCACCTTGACTCAGAATCAGGAGAGCCTAGAGAGGATTGTGGAAACAAAATTCTATGATCTTGATCTGAAGGTGACTGAGATTCACACTGCAATTGAGCAGCTTCAGGAGGAAGTAGAGGAGAGGAGAGGAAAAGCAACCACTGATGCTTTTAAGCATGTGCCACGAGATCCAAGGTCTGCTGCAGTGCCAGTCTCAGATGCTAGAGCTTCAGTGTTAGCACCAGCAGCTACAGCTCCAGTGCCACCTCCATCACTCACTCCATCAGCTCCAACTACTTCATCGGAAGCCTTCGTCCTTGGAGTTCTATCTACACCACCTCCCGAAGACCAAGCCCGAGAGACGTATAGCACTATGCATTTTCAAACTTTTTGGTAACTTGTTGCCAAAGGGGGAGAAATATGTACAGATCATAGGCTTCGAGAGAGAGTGTCTTGCTTTTTATCTCTCTTGCTATTTTGGTTGAACTACTTTATTGTGTGCTTGTGTGAGATACTTTATGTCCTTGTGAGATACTTATATGATCATGTGGTTGATCATATCCTACCTTAATGTTTGGTTGAATGATGCTATCCTTTATATTCCATATATGATCATTCACTTGCTTGGTGATGAGTGCATGCTTTTAATATCTATCATTTTTAGCGCTCCACCAAGATGTATGTGACATGGAAGAGTAACCCATGATCCTAATCGATTGTGCATTTGCATTTGTCGGTGTCAAAACCGGCGGATCTCAGGTAGGGCGTTCCGAACTGTGCGTCTAGGCAGATGGTAACAGGAGACGGGGGACACGATGTTTACCCAGGTTCGAGCCCTCTTGATGGAGGTAATACCCTATGTCCTTCTTGATTGTTCTTGATAATATGACTAGTACAAGAGTTGATCTACCACGAGATCGAAGAGGCTAAACCCTAGAAGCTAGCCTATGGTATGATTGTTGTTCTTGGTCCTACGGACTAAACCCTTCGGTTTATATAGACATCGGAGGGGGCTAGAGTTACACAGAGTTGGTTACAAGGAAGGAGATCTACATATCCGTATTGCCAATCTTGCCTTCCACGCCAAGGAGAGTCCCATCCGGACACGGGACGAAGTCTTCAATCTTGTATCTTCATAGTCCAACAGTCCAGCCAAAGGATATAATCAGGCTGTCCGGATACCCCCTAATCCAGGACTCCCTCAGTAGCCCCTGAACCAGGCTTCAATGACGATGAGTCCGGTGTGCAGATTGTCTTCGGCATTGCAAGGCGGGTTCCTCCACCGAATACTTCATAGAAGATTTTGAACACGAGGATCGTGTCTGGCTCTGCAAAACAAGTTCCACATACAACTGTAGAGAGAATAATATTTTCACAAATCTAATCTACCGACGCATTCCGCAGTGTGACATCACACCACAGCCAGGTCACCATTTGAATCGTTTTTCACAACCAACCTCTGCGTGTTTCGCGAGGCGGTTTCCTTGGCACGTCTTGTCGAAGCAGAGATTGTGTCCCCTTATTACGGGATTCCCATCAATACGGACGTGGGTAACCCAACCGCGCCATCAATTACGGCGCTTGGGGGATAAGCGAGTTTTACCAGGCTAGTGGGGGCGCATAGTTTCGTCCGCCCTTATAAAGGGATAAGGGTTCACCTTTTTCTACCCACGCCTTCTTCCTCCTTCCTCATCCATTCTCGCGCACTCGAGCTCCAGCGCCCAAGTCCACATCCTTCTCCTCAACCCTCTCCAAGCATGTCCGGAGCAAGAGGCAAGTGGATGGTCTCCTCCGTTACAGAGGGAGACATCAAAAAGTTGCGCGGTGCCGGATACTTAGCCGCGGATATTGCGCACCGGCTGCCAGCCGCGGGGCAGATCGTCCCTTCCCAGGAATCTTACGAAAGGGTGGTTTTCCTCACCCACTTCGTTCGTGGACTGGGGTTTCCCCTCCATCCATTCGTCCGCGGCCTTATGTTCTATTATGGGCTAGACTTCCATGATCTAGCTCCGAATTTCATCCTCAACATCTCGGCGTTCATCGTCGTGTGCGAGGCTTTCCTCCGCGTCCGGCCCCACTTCGGCCTGTGGCTGAAGACCTTCAATGTCAAACCGAAGGTAGTAGGCGGCCAACAAGCGAAATGCGGCGGAGCCATGGTGGGCAAAATGCCCAACGTTACATGGCTCGAGGGCTCCTACGTGGAGACCATAAAGGGGTGGCAATCGGGGTGGTTCTACATCACCGAGCCGCGCGACACCAACTAGGTGGCGGCCCCTGAGTTTCGATCCGGAATCCCCATGCGGCTCACTTCCTGGGAGGAGAAGGGCCTGTCCTGGGCTCATCAGTGGAGCTGGACGGACTCGAGAAGTGTATCCGGGACATGATAGGCAAGAAACTCAAGCTTGTTAACATAGTCCAGGTCATGCTCTTCCACCGGATCCTCCCGTGTCAATGACGGGATTTCAACTTATGGGAGTTCGACCCAGCCCAACACCAGACTCTACGCGAGCTCTTCGACACAACGCATAAGGATGTCTGGAAGGTGCTGTTCAAGGGCGCTGAGGTCCCCCCCTCCCCTTACCGAGGACCGCGGGCTAAGCGCGACGCGCCCTGCGAATCCGGTAAGTTCTATACACCTCGTAGGGTATTTATTTTCCATAGTTTAACCATGTGCGGGGTCTGAGCTCCCATGCCTTTGACAGGACTGGGTGGAGACATCGGAGCAGATTGACTGTCCGACCCCTCTGCCCGAAGACCCTGCAGACGCTCTCCTGATGGAGATGCGGACTCCGGCTCCTTATGAGGTGCCGGAGAAGAAGATCAAGAAGAAGGCCACGGGAACCCGAAAGAGTTCCCGGCGCCAGGTGGTATCGGACTCATCGTCCGATAACTCTGAGATGCACTCCTCCCGTGAAAACGAGGAGGAGGAACATGACGGTTCTCCCCTTCCAGCCGGGGGAGACAGGAAAAGGAAGGCCGCCCCAACCGGGGAGGCCGGAGGGTCCAAGAAGGGAAGGAGTCTCCTTCCGGACTGTTCCACCACCGCCGCCGACAGCGTAGACGAGTGGTTACTCAGGGCCAAGCCCCTGGCGAAGTCGTAAGTATTCGGACACCAGAGCAACTCATACCATACTTTTATTGCACTGCTTCTCCTAACGTCGAATATGATCATGTAGTCCGCCCCGAGCCCGCATCAATGTATCCTCGTCGGACGGTTCCTTGGACTCATCGGATATGAATAGCGAGTCACTTCCAACCGCCTCCTCTCCTCGCCCTATGGACAATGTCGAGGCATTGTCTCAAGGGGCACCGAACTGAGGGGAGGTAGTCCTGGAGGCACCTCAAGGCAACCTTCCGGACTCCAGGCGCAAAGGGAGCAAGACTCCCAAGGGCTCCAAGTTCGGCCCTCAGGCGAACACCGCGCCGGAACCTCCAGTTGTTCCGGACTCCGGCAGGCGGCCCCCTGCCAAGAGGGGCAAGCCGCCCGTGCTGGTGACCTCTATCTATCCAGAGGCACCGGAAAACCTGCTGGGAGCGCTTCGCGGCGCTTCCATCGATGAAGAGCACCGCACTATTATGAGTGCGGTGATCAAGAAGGTTCAGTCCGCCAAGAGCGGACTGACTGAAGCCTGTGCCAGCCTTCTAACAGGCTTTGAGGTAAGTATTTGAAATATAGGAAAATATTACCGCATAGACAGTAGCCCATGATGCTCTGTTTGGTGTTCACAAAGAAAAGCCAAATAGAGGATCAAATAATATCTGCAGGAGTCTAATACAAGTATGTTTATATGCGTATGCAGGCTTTGCTGCTGACCTCTGCCGCACTGACTGCGGAGGTCGCCGCACTGAAGCAGAACCTCGAGCGGTCCGAGAAAGAACTCGGCCTTGCCAAGAGGCAGCTCGAGGAGAACAAAGGTAAATAATACCTTGTCTATATATATAGATGTGGTTGCAAAATGATAGGATCATCATGGATGTGCCAGGGGCCACGACCGAAGTGGCGACCCTGAAGCGAGCGCTGTCCGAGGCCGAAAACAAAGCGGCCGAGGAGTGCATCGAGCGGGAGAAACAAGAGGCACGGGTGGGCGAGGTGCAGCAAGAGCTCCAGGCTCTCGTGAAGAAGCACGAGACTTTGGAGCTTGACTCGAAGACGCGAGAGTCCGAGCTTGCCGCGGCCCTCGAGATCACAAAGCATGCCAAGGCTGAGGCCCAAAAGGCCCTCCAGGAAATTTAGGCGATGAGGAAGATAGAGGCGGGTAAGGCATTCATTATGCAAAGCAAGCATGTGAAAGTAAATTACTTGTTACTTACCTGAGTCCGGAGCTCTCCAGGAGCATTCGCAGATTTGCCCCGCAACGTGTTGGATGCCGCAAGGTACTACCAGGCCGAGGAGGGAAGCTCGACGGAGAAGTTGTTCTGGTCTCAGTATACTGGGACCGAACACCCGATGCATGTGAGCGACCAGCTGAAGCAACTGGCCGAGCTGTACAAAGCGGCCGAACAGGCCATAAGGGGCCTTATAGTCCGGATGTGGCCTGGCGACTCCCTTCCCAATAGCTACTTCGCCCTAGTGAGGCGGCTTGTGGATGCCTGCCCATGGCTGGAAGTCATAAAGCGGTCCGTCTGCATCGAAGGTGCGCGACGGGCTTTTGCCCGTGCGAAGGTGCACTAGGCCAAGATGGACGCCAAGAAGCTGGTGAAGGAGGCGCCGCTGCAGGGCAAGAAGCATCTCCACCCTGAAATGTATTATGAGGGTGTCCTGAAGGGTGCCCGTCTTGTGGCGAGCGAGTGTGCGAAGGATGTAATTTTTGAATGAACTTGCTCATGTGATCCTGTATTATGAAAACTTGTTCATGTGCCCTATGCAACGCTTGTTTGAATTTAAAATATTACCTTCTGTGCGGCTGTTTATCAAATCTAAGAGATGGCCAGTCGTCGGCTTCTGCCCCCATGCCACGAGTGCTGGGGTGTTCGGGATAAATATGAGCACTCTTTTTCCCATTGTTGGGTCCTTCGAGGGAGGTGCACGGCGCAACGAACAAGGCAATCGGACTATAATGCTTTATCACTCTCACTTAGCCATAGAAGTCTATAATTTTAAATTTTGGCGAAGCCCCTAGTATTCGGAAGGCCGAATTCGGGGCGCTATACATGCCTAAGCCGGACAAAGCCGACTCCTCGCCCTAAGCGGCATAAGTCTTTAGGGACTCGAGACCTCTCGAACAGCGACCAGCTCCCGCCTTATCATGACAGTCAGTTTTAGCTTTCTCTACTAAGGTGCTTGCCCAGATGAACCGGGGCACAATCGCAGTAGTTCTCCCAGTGCTACCTTAGCCAATATAGCGGAATGTAAGGTACCAAAATATGGGAGCCGGGCAAACCCAACTATTGACCCAAGACATGATTCGGAGCTGATGCATATAATGCCATAAGTTCGGGGTGCCGCACTGTCGAAAGTGTTCGGACTTCTCACGCCGTATTATGGGGTACGCTTAAGCCCCTGGCGTATTGACCCTACCAGAGTGTACGGGTGCTGAATGTCATGAATGAACATATATATAAAAAAGAATAGAGAATGCAGTAATAGTCTAGTGCTATGCATTGTTTATTCAAAAAGGTGCGTCGAAGCAGAATGATACAAGTAGTGCGAAAAGCAAAAAGTAGGACTATTTGACATGTCCCCTCCAAGGGCAAGCTGCGGAATGGTATTTAAAGCAGGTATTTAACTCGTTACCAGAGACCACCTGGGAGTTCCATGGTGCGACGTAGCTTTCTGCCTCCTTGGTTGTTGTATCGTGTGTCCAGCAATCGTACTGCCAGACGGGGTTTCCAGGGAGTACAGTCCTGAAAGAGAGAAAAAATAACAAAGCGGGAAGCCCCTAGTGTGGTTGAGCCGCGTTTTGGGGCGTGTCGTAGTCGTGCCCCCCTCCACCTATGCCCATAGTATTTTCAATGCGTAATTATGTATGCGTGGCACCGATTTCGCCGTTTGGCTGGGACTGGGGTGGGGGCGCATTGCTATGCGTGCTCGGAACGTGCCAGGCGGTCTTGTTGCAGATTACTCCGGGCGCGCTTGACGGTGTCCGGGTGTTTAATAACCGAACTGGTGGATTGCCTGAAGAGGCTACTTTGTGCTTCTGCTGCGAGGCCCGCAGTGTGCTCCTCCGTGCAGAGAGAGCACTTTGTGTTTCCATTGACTGTGATGACCCCCCGAGGTCCTGGCATCTTGAGCTTGAGGTATGCATAATGCGGTACCGCATTGAATCTCGCAAATGCGGTTCGCCCGAGCAGTGCATGATAGCCACTGCGGAACGGGACTATATCGAAGATTAACTCCTCACTACGGAAGTTATCCGGGGATCCGAAGACCACTTCCAGTGTGACTGAGCCTGTGCAATGGGCCTCTACACCTGGTATGACGCCTTTGAAGGTCGTTTTTGTGGGTTTGATCCTTGAGGGGTCTATACCCATTTTGTGCACTGTGTCCTGATAAAGCAGGTTCAGACTGCTGTCGCCATCCATAAGGACTTGAGTGAGGTGAAATCCATCGATGATTGGGTCTAGGACCAGTGCGGCGAATCTGCCATGACGGATACTAGTGGGGTGGTCCCTGCGATCGAAGGTGATTGGACAGGAGGACCATGGGTTGAACTTTAGGGCGACTGGCTCCAACGCATATTCATCCCCTAGCGCATGCTTCTGCTCCCTCTTGGGGATGTGGGTTGCGTATATCATGTTCACCGTCCACACTTGTGGGGGGAACCTCTTTTGCCCCTTATCCTTGTTTTTGGCATTTAACTTGTCGTCCTGCTTGAACACCCAACATTCCCTGTTGGTGTGGTTGGCTGGCTTGCCGGGGGTGCCGTGTATTTGACACGAGCTATTGAGTATATGGTCCAAACTGGATGGGCCCGGAGTGCTTCTTGTGAATGGCTTTTTCCGCTGACCGAGTTTAGAGCCTCTGAGTCCGACATTGAATGTCGTATCCTCGGTATTGTCGCTGTTGATGCGGCGCTTGTGTTTGTTGCGACGTGACCTGCCATTGCTATCCTTGGTATCCGAAGTACCATGGTTCTTTGATATGTTATTGATGCGAGCCAGCCAGCTATCCTCTCCCGCGCAAAAGCGGGTCATGAGTGTCGTGAGGGCTGCCATAGATTTCGGCTTTTCCTGGCCAAGGTGTCGGGCGAGCCACTCATCGCGGATGTTGTGCTTAAAAGCTGCTAGGGCCTCTGCATCCGGACAGTCGACGATTTGATTTTTCATTGTCAGGAACCGTGTCCAGAATTGCCTGGCCAATTCCTCTGGCTGCTGAATTATGTGGCTCAAGTTATTGGCATCTGGTGGTCGCACATAAGTGCCCTGGAAGTTGTCAAGGAATGCGGCTTCCAGATCTTCCCAACAGCCAATGGATTCTGCTGGCAGGCTGTTGAGACAATGCCGAGCTGGTCCTTTGAGTTTGAGTTGGAGATATTTGATGGCGTGTAGATCGTCACCGCGGGCCATGTGGATGTGCAGGAGGAAGTCCTCGATCCATACTGCAGGATCTATTGTACCGTCGTATGATTCGATATTTACGGGTTTGAAACCCTCTGGGATTTGGTGATCCATTACTTCGTCTGTGAAGCATAGGGGGTGTGCGGCACCTCTGTACTGGGCTATATCGTGACGCAGCTCAAATGAGTCTTGTCCGCTGTGTTTGGCCCGGTCGGATTTACTTTTACTGTATCTGGCGTGATGGTTATCGTCTCGCATAGTGGCGCGCCCTCGTGATCCGTAGATCGATCTTGCGTGTTTTTCTTTGTCCTCCAATATATCTCGCGGGTCTAGCGTGTTTCCCCGTGCCTTGACATTTTTATTTGAGTGGCGTCGGGGTGCGGGCTGAGCTTTTGGCTGAAATGCCTCTCTGTCGTGGCCACGAGGTGGCCGATCAGCCACGTCATACGCTGGAGATGTAGGTTTTAATGCTTTCTCCTCCAGTCGGGGTAGCAACCTGCGCTTTGGGTAACTCTTGGAGGGGCGTTCGAGTTCATATTCCTTGGCCACAAGGACTTCAGTCCATCTGTCAGCTAGAAAATCTTGATCGGCTCGAAGCTGTTGTTGCTTTTTCTTAAGGCTATTTGCCGTGGCTATAAGCCGGATCTTGAAGCGCTCTTGCTCGACGGGATCCTCAGGCACGACAAATTCGTTATCGTCGAGGTTTGCCTCGTCTTCGGAGGGAGGCATGTAATTATCATCCTCCGCCTCTCCATCTGCCGCTCTCTCGAGAGGGCTGGCTTCTCCATCCTCCTGCTTTAAATCTTGCTGGAGGGGATTGTCGTCATCTTCGGCACTGTCTGGAGTGCTATTATCTCCTGTGTCGGTATCACCGCTTTTGCCTTGGCGAGACTTAGAGCGGCGCCGCTGATGTTGGCGCTTGGGTTGCTTCTTGGAGGGGTCATCCTCCGCTGTCCCGTCGCCATTGCCTTCTTTGGGTGTGTCCACCATATATATATATATATATCATATGATGAGGTGGTTGTCTAGTGCCCTGTGGGCAGTGGTTCTTGTTCGTCTCCTGCATCGTCATCCATACCGTCGATGTCTTCGGAGTCGAAGTCGAGCATGTTGGTCAAATTGTCGATAGTGGCTACTAAGTGGGTGGTGGGTGGGCGGCGAATTTCTTCATCATCCGCATCCCAATCCTGCCGGACATAGTTCGGCCAGGATTCTCCTGACAAGGAGAGAGACCTTAATGAGTTCAGTATGTCGCCGAAGGGCGAGTGCTGAAAGATATCCGCGGAGGTGAACTCCATGATCGGTGCCAGTCGGATTCGATAGGCACGGGCGCAGGCGGTTCGGAGTCCGTGGCCGGGGAAGAATCCGGCAGTTTGGCATCACGGCTCTCGTGAAGGGTAAGGTCGATACTCGGCTCGATCGCCGCTGAGAATGCGGCCTCCGTGGCGGGGTCTATCCACCCGTCCATGGATGGCGCAATTGGCTCCGAATTGAGGGTCGGAGCGGTTGTCGTTGCGGTCTCCTGAATACTGTTCGATGGTAGAGCTAAATCATGATGTGACCGTGCGGCGCACTCGGCAGGGGCTCGAATCCGTCGAAGATCAAGTCTCTGCGGATGTTGGCCGTGTTGTTTAAGCTTCCAAACCTGACCTGGTGGCCAGGGGCGTAACTCTCGATCTGCTCCAGATGGCCAAGCGAGTTGGCCCGCAGTGCGAAGCCGCCGAATACGAAGATCTGTCTGGGGAGAAAAGTCTCACCCCGGACTGCATTGCTATCGATGATCGAAGGAGCCATCAAGCCTGATGATGACGACACAGAGGAACTCTCAATGAAAGCACCAATGTCGGTGTCAAAACCGGCGGATCTCGGGTAGGGGGTCCCGAACTGTGCGTCTAGGCAGATGGTAACAGGAGACGAGGGACACGATGTTTACCCAGGTTCGGGCCCTCTTGATGGAGGTAATACCCTATGTCTTGCTTGATTGTTCTTGATAATATGAGTAGTACAAGAGTTGATCTACCACGAGATCGAAGAGGCTAAACCCTAGAAGCTAGCCTATGGTATGATTGTTGTTCTTGGTCCTACGGACTAAACCCTCCGGTTTATATAGACACCAGAGGGGGCTAGTGTTACACAGAGTCGGTTACAAGGAAGGAGATCTACATATCCGTATTGCCAAGCTTGCCTTCCACGCCAAGGAGAGCCCCATCCGGACACGGGACGAAGTCTTCAGTCTTGTATCTTCATAGTCCAACAGTCCGGCCAAAGGATATAACCCGGCTGTCCGGATACCCCCTAATCCAGGACCCCCTCAGCATTCAAAAGCAAATTTTAAATAATGCAAAAATTTAGGGGGAGCTCTTGCTTATAACATACTTCTCAGAGTGACGATGTTTTTCAATCTTATAATCATTTGTCGAACCTTTGATCTATATGTTTTCATCAATTACAAAAAAGGGGGAGATTGAAAGTGCAACTATCCCTGGGTGGTTTTGGTAATTCCTAACAACATATAGCTCATTGAGCTAATGCTACTTGAAGATAAATATTTCAGGAAAAGCTCAATGATTGGAATGGCATGGATTAGAAAGTGGACCCCTCAAAATGCTAAGGACAAAAGGATTGGCTCAAGCTCAAAGCACAAGACTCTACATTTCATTTTTAGTGATCCAAGATCACATTGAGTCCATAGGAAAAGCCAATACTATTAAGAGGGGATGAGGTGTTGCTTAATGAGGTTCTTGCTCAAAGTGCTTAGTGATATGCTCCACAACCCTCAACCACTTTCTCATATCCAAATATATCCCAAACCAAAAGTCATACTTGGCCCCACCGATTTGATCTATCCGGCGCCACCGAGTTCACTAGACATAGCCACTGCCACAAACCCTAGTCTTTTGGGTACCACCGATAGGGATCTCGGTCTCACCGAATGGGATTGTAATCTCTCAATTTCCCTTCATAATGTTTCACTCCAACCGAGATGAGCGATCGGTCCCACCGAGATTGCAATGCAAACTCTTTATTTCCCTTTCGTAATGTTTCGGTCCTACCGAGAGAGCGAATCGGTCCCACCGAGATTGCCTGACCAACTCTCTAGTTAGTCTATTACCAAAATCGGTCTCACCAAGTTTGTGTAATCGGTCTCATCGAGATTACGTTATGCCCTAACCCTAATGATATTGGTCCCACTGAGTTGACATGTCATTCCCACCGAAAACCCTAATGGTCACATCATGAACTAAATCGGTGTGACCGAGTTGTATGATTCGGTCCCACCGAGTTTGGTGATTTGTGTGTAACAGTTAGATTTTGTGTGGAGGCTATATATACCCCTCCACCCACTCTTCATTCGTGGAGAGAGCCATCAGAACATGCCTACACTTCCAACATACATTTTCTGAGAGAGAACCACCTACACTTGTGTTGAGGTCAAGATACTTCATTCCAACCACATAAATCTTGATCTCTAGACTTCCCCTAGTTGGTTTCCACTCAAATCATCTTTCCACCAAATCCTATCCTATGAGAGAGAGTTGAGTGTTGGGGAGACTATCATTTGAAGCACAAGAGCAAGGAGTTCATCATGAACACACCATTTGTTACCTCTTGGAGAGTGGTGTCTCCTAGATTGGTTAGGTGTCACTTGGGAGCCTCCGTCAAGATTGTGGAGTTGAACCAAGGAGTTTGTATGGGCAAGGAGATCGCCTACTTCATGAAGATCTACCCTAGTGAGGCAAGTCCTTCGTGGGCGATGGCCATGGTGGGATAGACAAGGTTGCTTCTCCGTGGACCCTTCGTGGGTGGAGCCCTCCGTGGACTCGCGCAACCGTTACCCTTCATGGGTTGAAGCCTCCATTAACGTGGATGTACGATAGCACCACCTATCGGAACCACGCCAAAAATCTCCGTGTCTACATTGCGTTTGCTTCCTCCAAACTCCTCCCTTTACCTTCATATGCAAGTATTTTACATTCCGCTGCTATACTCTTAGAATTGCATGTGTAGGTTGTTTGGTTGACTTGTGCTAAGTTGCTAAAATCTGCCAAGAATTAAAATTGGGAAAAGTCTAGATTTTTATTTGGTCAAGTAGTCTAATCACCCCCCTCTAGACATACTTTCGATCCTACAGTACTATGTACCACCATAACACAAACAAAAAAGATTCTACCTTGCTGATCAAATTAACCTCACTACCGGCTGTTCATCAAGGTGATGGAGGGCGACCTCGCGGGCCGACAGAAAGCGTCACACACGAGTATCGAGTGTCGTGTAGAACAACCATCGACTGCATGTGTCCAAAACATGTATGTATGAAAGGGTTGTGTAATGTTTTAAATAATGATTTCACGACTCTGATGTGGCACCTGCCTGCCTAACAAAATAGCCAACCCACACGGTGGCTCACAACTGGTAGTGTACTGCGAGCCACCCGCCACCCCCAGACGCACACACCCACACACACACCGTGAATCCACCGCAACTACGATGCATGTTAAATTAATTATCCCATGGTGAACATATATGTTACCAAAGGAGGGACGTTTTAATTTCAAAAAAATCACAGAGATCATTAAGACGTTTTAGTACATTAATTGATTGATTTTCTATGGGTATAATGTGCAAAAATCAAATTTGAGCTACATGCACACGTGACAGTGCACCTAAATGGATTGCAAAAACACATGTGTCTTACTGGGTGCATGTTTACTCCCCGTGCAAAAAATTTCAAACATTGAGAACCTAGATTTTTAAATTCTAGTACATCCAAAACTTATTTGATGTTCATGAAACTTATCGTGTTGTCATACGGACACCAATACAAAGTGGAATTGTACTTTTTTTTAATCAAATTTGAGACCAGTTTTGATGTAATCTTTATCTAATTACTGATGGGAGATTATTAATAATTGGGAACCAATATCCCAAACAGATTATTTATTCGTACTGTGAGCGTTAGACCAACAATGGATATGTGACATGCTTCGATTAAGCAATAAAGCAGATACGTGCGAGCAGGTGTGAGTTGATGGGACGCATGCGAGCAGTCTGTCGCGCAGGGAGACAGGGAGGCGTGTGTGCAAGTGTGTGAATTGACGAAAGCGTGCTCGCTGCGCAGTGCCATCGGGAGGCATACGAGTAGCTGTGTGAAACTGTGGTAGGCATGCCACCAGTCCGGTGCGCAAGCTCACCGGGAGGTGAGCCATAGGTTTGACCGCCGCCCGCCTCTCTCGCACAACTCCCACTACTCCATATTAATGGTGCGCCCGAGCGGCCACATCCCCCATCCTCGCCACACACACACAATCCTCTCTCTTCGCTTGCATCCTCGACGCCGCTCTCAGTCCTCAACGCCATCAGTGTATGAGGATGCCGCCAAAGCGCCCCACCGGAGGGAGTGGCGACTTCTGGGATGCTAAAGCACCGGAGCACGGCGTGGAGATGGAGACAGTGGTTGCCGTCACCGCAGGTGAGTTATCGCTGCACCCTGACGTCGTCGATGGTGTCAAGCTTCCACAGCCGGAGGCGGAGTTCCACACCGACTCCGACGACCACTCTGGCGACGACTCTGACGACGACGGATAGCTGGTTAGTCAACTATACCCATTTATGTGCCAAATAGATCATAGGGTTTCTCTGGTTACTCCTGCCTCCCACTTTTTGGAATAGAAATCCTATGGTTATGTTCTCCCAATCTATGAAATCTGAGTAAGTTTCGTTAGACCCGTGTAGTGTATTGATTGTTTGAATGGTACAGGTGATAAGTGATTAGTTGTTTCATCTGTGCAAATGATTTCTGCTAGTAATTCGACTAGGGTTAGTGTTCATGCTAATAATTCCTAGCGAGGACTTGACAATTGATTTTGAATGACCTACATATGTTTGTGCCACTATTTTCTTCATGATTGGTATGTACATAGACGATTGTGCTTAAAAATCATACCATAATCTCTGGATATGTATAAATAAATAGCCACAAATTCCTAATCCTACTTCACGGCATGTAATCTTTGATTTGATGACAAATTTGTTTTACTATTTGTATATGTGTTGTCTGACGATGTGGACAGCAAGGATGAAGATGGCCAGAGGAGGTACAAGAGGCAAATCCTGAGGGAGCTTTATGCGGGAATGCATAACAGGCGTATTAGGACCTGGAACGGCGGCTATGGATGCCCATTTTGCAACCAGAAGCTTCATGATGTGTATCTAAGTGTTTTGGCGCATGCAAGAGGCACTACAGGAAATATGTCAACTTATGACCTTCTCTTAGTGACCCCAGCTGAATCGGTCGTAAATTCACGGCCATTTTGCATGGAAGGGCTCAAACCCTGAAATTGCTTACACCAAATAGTCACAAAGCAGACAAGAGGCGCCAATGACCTTATTTCTATGTGATTACGACCGATATAAATGGTCATGAGGTTGTGAACGTGGATGCATTGGTACTTATTGCTATGACAAGGCGCCACCTCATCAGTTTTGCCTATGTGTCATGTCCATGTGTCAATTTTTGCCCTAGGTTGTGAAGCAACCTATATTTCTGTCATTCCCAAAATTCCCAAAAAAATTGGGCATTCTTTACTATCCAAATCATTGCCTCATGACAATATTCAACTCCATTTGACTGGTAAATCTTCCTCGGCAAATTTCCAAAGTTTTTGTTCAGCTCGAACTGTTGTGAAGGAAGTACTGGCTAGGCATATCCTAATGAGCTGAATTTTTGCCACATCTTCTATATTCCCAAATCATAGCTCTCCACAAAATTTGAGCCCCATATAACAATACATGTGAGTGTGGCTTCAACATTCATATTTCTGTCTAGTGTTGTACGTTGCAAAGCAAGTGACACCTAGGCTCCTCCATTTGAGCTGCAAATTTTCCAAGATAGTGTCCTTAGTAGATGATCATCCTCGGCCAAAACTCAGGCCCATTGGCCATGTGCATTTCCCGTACCACTAATCAAACACTTGGGTGCTAATTCATGTTTGAGCTCGGTTCAGTCTCCTCGTGAGATTTTTCTATTGCCTTCTTCTTCCGGACACCTATCAGGGGAGTGCCCAACCTACTAGACATGCCTAGGCCGCCCGGAACGCGTGGAAACACCACCGTCACGCGGTGACCACGCGGCGGGCATGCGAGTCTACGCGCTTTGGAGTTGGGGCCCTGGGCCACCATCCAAACCTCAACGTATCGCCACCAAACCATGTATTTCTGATTAAATAGATACTTTTCTACCTAGAAATGATTTTTTGAAAAAAATAAAGAGCAAACTATGAGGCCGCTGCAGTTCAAACTTGTCCCGCTTCCTGCTGAATCAGCAGAAATTTGTCTTTTTCACCAGAGGTGGATAAAAACTTTTGGCACCCAACCATTTTGTCAATTGTGCATTAAACATGGCCTAGTATTTTATATAATTGATTTGGTCCAATTTTGCAACAAATATATGGTAGGTCCTTCACAAAAAAAACTCATTTTGGGCACTCGAAAAATGGAAAATTGATTTTTCGTCCAAAGAAAATGAAAACTCCCTTAGGCAACATTGTTTGCCATTCCAACAAGCACCCTTGTGCACAATATGAGGTCATTTGAACAAACTATGCCATGAATGTGGCCATAAGATTGATCATTTGGCTTGAAAGCCATGAATCTTCAGAGATGATAGCTCATTTCTGAGAACACTTTTTTAAAATAATTGCCGTATTAAAAGTTTGTTATTTTTCCTGGGAACTTGGCCACATATAATGACACAATGCGAAGGTTTCACAATTTTTTAATTTTTTTAATTTTTTATGCCCGTTTCAAAATGCGGTCAAAACGGCGGGAATGACCGTTCCTAGCTAGTGGTTGAATCTTGGAAATTTTTTGGTGTTTCTATGATTAAATAGATACTTATGTACCTATAAATGATTTTTGGAAAAAATAAATAGCAAACTATGAGGCAGCTGCAGTTTAAATTTGACCCGCTTCTAACTGAATCGGCGGAAATTTGTCTTTTTCACGAGAGGTGGATCAAAACTTTTTACACCCAACCATTTGGTCAATTGTGCATTAAATATGTCCTAGTATTTTAGAAAATTCATTTGGTCCAATTTTGCAACAATTATTTGGGAGGTCCTTCACAAAAAACCTCCTTTTGGGCACTCGAAAAAAATGGAAAATGGTTTTTTCGTCCAAAGAAAATGAAAACTCCCTTAGGCAACATTGTTTGCCATTCCAATATGCACCCTTGTGCACAATATGAGATCATTTGAAGAAACTATGTCATGAATGTGGCCATAAGATTGATCATTTGGCTTGAACGCCATTGATCTCCATACGTGATAGCTCGTTTCTGAGAACACTTTTTTTAAAATAATTGTCGTATTACAAGTTTATTATTTTTTCTGGGAACTTGGCCACATATAATGACATGATGCGAAGGTTTCCCAATTTTTTAATTTTTTTTTAATTTTTTATGCCCGTTTCAAAATGTGGTCAAAATGGCGGGAATAACCGTTCCTAGATAGTGGTTGAATCTTGGAATTTTTTTGGTGTTTCTTTGAGTAAATAGATACTTATGTACCTAGAAATGATTTTTGGAAAAAATAAAGAGCAAACTACGAGGTAGCTATAGTTCTAATTTGACCCGCTTCCTGCTGAATCGGCGGGGATTTGTCTTTTTTACGAGAGATGGATCAAAACTTTTTACACCCAACAATCTGGTCAATTGTGCATCGAATATGTCCTGGTATTTGAGAAAATTGATTTGGTACAATTTTGCAACAAATATATGGTAGGTCCTTCACAAAAAACCTCATTTTGGGCACTCGAAAAATGGAAAATGAATTTTCCGTGCAAAGACAATGAAAAATCCCTTACGCAACATTGTTTGGAATTCCAAGATGCACCCTTGTGCACAATATGAGATCATTTGAACAAACTATGCCATGAATGTGGCCATAAGATTGATCATTTGACTTGAAAGCCATGAATCTTCACGCATGATAGCTCATTTCTGAGAACATTTTTTTAAAATAATTGTCTTATTACAAGTTTATTATTTTTTCCTGGAAACTTGGTCACATATGATGACACAAATGCGAAGGTTTTCCAATTTTTTGATTTTTTTGAATTTTTTATGCCTGTTTCAAAATGCGGTCAAAACAACGGGATTGGCCGTTCTTAGCTAGTTGTTGAATCTTGGAAACCTTTTGATGTTTCTCTGATTAAATAGATAGTTATGTACCTAGAAATGATTTTTGGAAAAAATAAATAAAGAGCAAACTATGAGGCAGCTACAGTTCAAATTTGACCCACTTCCTGCTGAATCGATGGAAATTTGTCTTTTTCACCATCGGTGGATCAAATCTTTTTACACCCAACCATTTGGTCAATTGTGAATTAAATATGGCCTAGTATTTTAGAAAAATGATTTGGTCCAATTTTGCAACAATTATTTGGTAGGTTCTTCACAAAAAACCCTCATTTTGGGCACTCGAAAAATGGAAAATGATTTTTTCGTCCAAAGAAAATGAAAATTTTCCTAGGCAACATTGTTTGCCAATCTAAGATGTAAACTTGTGAAAAGTATGATATCATTTGAACAAATATTTGGTAGGTCTTTTACAAAAAAACTCATTATAAGCACTGAAAAGTGAAAAGTGGTTTTTCTGAAAAACTTATCTTTGATTTCGACCAATTTAGATGATCATAAGGTATTCGAATTGTTTGCTGCGTTCTGATTGGTCCATGGGCATATCATGCGGATCATGGATTATATACCGTCGGATGCTCGAGGATCCAACGGCAGTCATCAACCCTTCCACACCAACCCTAGCTCTGTTCTCGTGGTCATTTTGCATCCACCCCCCGCCTCCTTTTTTCCCAATCCATCCATCGATCCCACCGAACCCTTCCAGATCAAGAGAGAGCTCGCCTCCCCACTTACAGATCCCCGCCGCCAGCTCCCTCCAACGGAGCTCGCCACCGTCCATGGCCTCCCCCACGCCCTCCTGCTCTCGCCCCTCCCCTTCCCTTCCCACAGCACACGGAACGCTCTCCTTCCTTGATCCCCTTCCTTACCGAGAACATGCGCCGCCACCTCGTTCTCCCTGATCTGAATCGACGATGCTGGCTCTCACACCTCGTCGGCCCCGCTCGCCCAGACTACCCCTCCTCAGCCTCCCGTCCCCGGCGGCGCCCTCCTCTCTGCGCCCTCGCGTCCTCTCCCCTGCCCCGGCCCGCGCGAGGGTTGGCCTTGCCGACACGTAGGGCTCGGACGGCAAGGGCGAGGGGGATGCTGGTGGGGCGGGAGGCCTCGTTGGGGAGGACTCGGTCGTGTTCCGGCTGGCCTACCAGTGGGTGGCGTCCTGGGCCTACTTCGCCAGGATACTCTCCGTGGTGCTCTACAGGCTCAACGTGCTCTGGATCGACCCTCCACCGGGGCTGGGACTGGGTTCCTCGCCGCCGTCGCCACTGTCTCTGACAGCCCCGAGGTATGTCTCCCCAGGAACCATTCCCTGCTACTCTCTGCCTGCCTATATTACACGGAGCAATTGATTCATTCAATCCGGCTCCGGTCTCGTGATCGCTGCTAAGTAGTAATACTGTAGTATAGTAATACACTAATGATTTCCATGACTGATTAGGATGGTTTGGGCACGTTCTTGCCTCGAGTACTAGAATTTGTATGGGCTCGCACCATGGTTTCTAAATTACTAAAACAACTAACATGAGTACCCTGGTATTTTTTTTGAATTTGGAACCCCTGTTTATTTAGTATTGATGATCAAAGTTACATCAGATAAAAGGAGGGGAACCAACTCACTATAGGAAGGTCTTCCATCCACTAACTACTACCATACATTCTAGCGATCTTAGCAAGCTGAATGGGCTGTCAATATTTATTTTGGAGATAAGCACAACTCCAATCCAATATCTAGTTATCTACAAAGTAAAGCTCATAATTACTATGTGTGTACAATTGGTTCCATGCCTGATCCATGTAAAAATACTTCTAAAAGATCAATTGAGAAAGTATCATCGTTTCCTTGCTTATTTACTGAAACTGAATCTCTTTTAGTTTGTTTAGGGCAACAATATGAATTCTGATTATCATTTTCAGTTTGAGATGTTTCTGTTTTCGAATGCTTCTTTTAAAGGAACATGTTTAAATGACTAACATGTGTTTTGTGCCCAGGCTGTTTAACTTGTTTCTTGATTAAGATGTTGATGGGTTGTAAGTATTGTGCCATTCTCCATTTGCAAAGCTGTAACTCTGAGTGGATTGCGTGTGCAGGTTATGATCATCGACTACGGGTTGAGCATGGAAGAGGAGTGAGCACTTGCATCGGAGGAAATCCTATTGACAGAACCTCGGGTTGTTACACTTTTCATCTTGTTTGCTGATTGTTTCCTTCAGTGTATGTTTTGTTCAGTTTGACAGAAGTTTAGAATTGTTATGCGGTGTTGGTTGGCTGTTAGTGTGATATTAATTTAGAAGCGTTGATTTTCCTTGGTATATGTTTTGTTCAGTTCTGGCAGAAGTTCAGAACTGTTATGCAGTGTTGTCTGTTACTGTGATATGAATCTACAAGTGTTGATTTTCCTTGGTACATGTTGTGTTCAGTTTTGGCAGAAGTTCAGAACTGTTATGCAGCGTTGGCTCTTAGTCTGATATGACATGCGCATATATTTTTTGCATCTTATATAGGCATTATGACATGTATCTCTTGTGCCATGCTTCGTTACCAACTAGTTAGAGATAAATCAATTCATTTGGCTTTTGCTCACTGTTTTTACTGTCCTATGTTGCTCATACTATACGTACAGCCTGTTGCTGAACTTCAAGTCGAGGCGGCACACAAGGCGCTGCTCTTCAAGTCGAGGGAGTCGCTGACCGTGAGGAACCTGCACTTGGAGCTCGTCTACAACTACTCTGGCTTGAAGCATGTGGGTGTTCAGTCATGGTTTTGAACCTGTCTGTCAGTTTCTTGCTGATAACCCTGCTTGAATTGTTTGAATCTCGCCGAACATGTCAGTTTGTTGCTAATTGCATGAGTTTGAGTACCACAAATCTGAAGTTTTGAACTTTCTTACCCTGACGGTTGTAGTGTAAAAAGTGAAAAAAGTCAAAACCTAGCTGAAACTTTCTTGCTTTGGACATCTAGTGTTAGCACTCTTAAGTATGGAGCCTTGAGTCAAGAGCTTCTTGTAATTGTAATGACTAAATAATGGTTGTGTATCTACTACTATCGTAGAGGTGACTGATTTTGTTCTGTACATTATAATAGCACGTGGAGTCCTGTTTGTTTCATATCTACTGCCTACCATCATGTGCCATATCTTCCAAGTAGATTAGCACACGATCAGTGGTTTTTAGCAATTTTCTCATGCCCATGTGTGGGGTGGTAAACAGAGGACGACACACTAGTAACTGCATAACTCTGAAATGCTATCGATTACTCATTGTTACACAATACATGCACCTACAACTACCGGGATTTGTACTGGTTACTAAATGATGTGTGTTTTCTTCAGTTTGATTGAAAAAATGTCCCCCTTTTTGTGCATGCATACATCTACCCATTGAGCCACCAAACATGTTGTAAGGCTTAATTTGTGTCAGGACCCCGATTCCAAGTCACATTGATCTAGCCGGTAACACCTCATATCACTTTGCGGCCTCACGCACGGTATCCCACGGGTGTCGCCTTACCATGGCCCGGGACCGTTTGCGCCTTTTGGCTCACGTATATGATAGTGTCGCTAGCATCCATATGACAGAGAACCCGGGCCGACATGGCTAGTCGTGAACCCAAAGCGGCACAGACCTATGGAGACAGGCATACATGAATCACATCGAGCATGTCGGTCATCAGCGAGTGATTCCGGGCTGTAGCACTGGGCTAACAGGACTCCGGGGAAACCCGGGCTGTAGCAGGCTAGGCAGGACTCCGGATGTCACCGCGTGACATTTCCCTGGAGGGACAGACATAGGACGACGTGAATCACATGCCAGCCAGTCAAGTGTCCTGAGCAGTAGTGCTGGGCTAGCAGGACTCCGGTGAACCGGGCTGTAGCGGACTACTATGGCTCGAGGAACACTAGACTACATTTCCCCATAAGAAAGGCTGCCAAGGATAAACAACTAGATTGTCGGATCCCACTCATACCAAGCATTTCAATCATACACACAATATGCCCGATATGAGTACATACAACATGGCATCACAACAAAACTCTACAACTCAAGTACTTTATTTAAAGGCTCCAGAGAGCCATACATAACATGTTCATACAGATAGGGTCACATGACCCGACACTCAAGTCATACAATCATACAAGCACAAGCGGAAGCAGCTAGTCTGAGTACAGACACTAGAAATAAAGAGGGCTTCTCGAAGCATGTCTATCTACATAGGCCCTCCTAAACACTCAAGTCTCTAGTCCAGGTTCATCGCCTATCCAGGTTCCATCCGCAGGGAGTCCGGCCGAGGTTTCCACATACGGCCCCGAACGATGTGAACAGGGTTCCCGAGACACCAAACGGGTGACTCGGTACACCGTGCCATGGTGTATCTACCGCAACATAGCCCACCCCTAGGGTCAGCGCTATGCACGGCCGCCAACACATAACCTACAAACACCAGAAACTATTTGCGACTCCTGGACAGAGTACTAGGGTATTTAAGAAGCCGAGAGGGTCAATTAAGGATCCCAATGCATGGTAGTAGCTGAATCTTAAATCACACATACAGATCTCAGTTCTTAGGGACGGCCTCAATGAAACAACCCATCATGTACTCCTACATGACCTCTCATCGATACCTTTACCAAAACATGTTCCACACATCCCTCACGTTACCGACATAATCATTTCACTCTAGCCCATCACCCAGATGAACCAGACCTGACACAACTCTAAGCATAGCAGGCATAGCAAGGTAGGAATCACATACATGGCTCAATCAACTCCTACACATGCTAGTGGGTTTCATCTAGTTACTGTGGCAATGACAGGTCATGCAGAGGATAAGGGTTCAACTACCGTAGCACACAGCAGTTTGAATCGCGTTGTCTTAATGCAGTAAACAAGAGCAGAAGCGAGAACATGGGTTGTATCGGAATGATCAATGGGTTGCTTGCCTGTTGTAGAGGTAGTAGGGTACTGCCCTCAGACGGATACTCGGGGTTATCCTCGGAGGCAGAACCTACCACGAAAGACACACCAAAACATAATCAACACATGGCAATATGCAACAATATGATGCATGCTATGACATGGCAAGATGAAGGTGTCTTGGCCTAATGCAAGCTAAAATAGAAGGGGATGAACTCATTTGAATCAAAGATTCAAATATTAGCTCATTAAACATGGCCTTATTAGTGCATTACCCTATTCTGCTTAAACAGCAAGGTTAACTTGTTTTGTCATGCATGAAACCATTACAGATGGATAGATTGAATTTTTCTGATCATTTTTCATATATAAATCTTTGCATTTGGAGCTATGGTTGATTTTTTATGATTTTTAGAAGTTTTGACTATTTTCTGGAATTTCCTATTAAAGAATAAATCCAGTAATTGAATTAATGTGTCAGCACTGCGTCACTGTGACGTCAGCGGGTCAAAGGCGCCAGCCCAGGTCAAACCTGACAGGTGGGCCCTCTCTGTCAGTGACTCAACTAGTTAACAGTGTTAAATTAACTCTAATTAACTGTTAGTGGGGCCTGGGCCCACATGTCAGTGAGAGAGAGTTAGTTAACGAGGTCATTAACCTCTAACAGAGTGATTAGCTCTAATTAAAACTAATCTAATTTAGTTAGGAGCCGGCCCCACATATCAGTGTCTCAGGCGGAGTCAAACTGGGGTCAAAGCCCTGGTCAGCACGGTCAATCCTGCCGGCGTTGAGTCGCCGGCGAGGCCGAGACGACGGAGAGCTTCGGGAATCGCCCATAGGCGACCAAATCGACCGTGGTTTGGTCCTACGCGTAGCTGGGGCTCGCGTGCATCTAGTGGGGCAGGTGGGAGGAGCTGGGGTGGAGCGAGCTCGCCGGAATCGAGCTCGTGGCGGCGGCCGGAGCTCGGCCGTTGGTGGTTTTGCTGCTGCAGCGAGCTAGCGGGGAAACGGACACTCTAGCGAGGCGCTACGAGGTGCGGTGAGTGTGTTAGGCACCCGCGCCTGACCAAATGGTCACCGGAGTGACGCCGGCGTCGAGCTCGCGCGGCGGCGTGCTACGGTGAGCAAGGGGGCGGCGTCTACGGCGAGCAAACGAAGCAGAGAAGAGGGGGGTTCGGTGGAGGAGCTCACGGCGGTTGCAGAATGCGTCTCAGCGGGCTCGGGGGAGGTCGGACGTCGTCGGGGCGTTGCCGGCGATCTCGGCGGACCGAGGAAGAAGAAGGCGTCGGGGAGGTGCTTGGGGGCGTCCGGCGTCGCGTGAGTCGACGAGGAGGTCGAGGACGGCAGCGCGGAGCTAATGGGCTTGTCGGAGAGGCGAGGGGGTGGCTCTGGTGACAACTACGGTGAACGGCGGCGAGGATCGCGCTCGGCCATCGCAGGAGAGGGTGAGGGAGACGAGGGGGAGAGAGGGGAGGAGTGCAGGGAGGTGCTGGGCGTCTCCGTGGCGCTCGGATGGGGACGAGGAGGCAGCAGGAGGTGGAAGCAGGAGGTGGCCGCGGGTGCACGCGCCGGCAACACGCCTCTGCCTACTGGCAGAGGTGGGTGACGACTGGCACAGGCCAGGTGGGCTGGGCCAGCACAGGTGAGGCCCAGGTAGGTTTCTCTCTCTCTCTCTTTTGTGATTTGTTTTCTTTTTCTATTTGTTCTGCAACTGTTGGGCTTTATTAAAAATACTAAAACGTTTCCAAAAATCCTGAAAATAATTGTGGGCTCTGCTTAGAATATTTCCAACTGCCCACACTTATTTCCAGAATTATTTGAGCACTTAAATTATTTTATAGCATTTAAATGCCCAAAATCAAATACTTATGATTTAATTCAATGACCTTCTGTTGACCTAGAAAATTGTGCACCAATTTTGCCAGAGGTTCTAACCCAAGACAAAGAGAGTGAACTTTTTAGAAGGGCATTTCAGGTTCATTGAAAATAATTTTAGTAAACCCTAGTTGTTTCCAGGGGGGTGCTGGGGTTTCTGTCTTCCCCATTTCAAATTTAAGAGGAAATTAAACATGATGCACACTCTAATGCTTGAACTAGCTAGGGTGTGACAACTCACCCCCACTCAAAAGAATCTCGTCCTGAGATTTAGGATCCTCCGGGAAGAAGGTGGGGTACTCGAGTCGAAGACGATCCTCCCTTTCCCAAGTGGCTTCTTTCTCGGAATGGTGTGACCATTGAACCTTGAGAAACTTGATATTATGACGTCGAGTGGTATGCTCGGCTTGATCAAGGATACGAATGGGATATTCCCGATATGAGAGGTTATCTTGTAGATCAAGCCTTTCGTGGTCCACTCCACAGATAGGATCTGCGAAGCAACGCCTGAGTTGAGAAACATGGAAGACATCGTGAACTCTGGAAAGATGCGAAGGTAGTTCCAATTGGTAGGCAACTTCTCCTCGTTTGGCAAGAATGCGAAAGGGTCCAATGTAACGAGGAGCCAATTTGCCTTTGATACCGAAACGATGGGTTCCCTTTAACGGAGTAACCCGAAGGTAGGCCTTCTCGCCGACTTCATAAGTCATAGACTTATGTTTACGATCATATTGACTCTTTTGACGAGATTGGGCTGTTTTCAATTTCTCACGAATAACGCGAACCTGCTCTTCTGCTTCCTGAATCATATCCAGGCCAAAGAGTTGTCTTTCCCCGGTTTCTGACTAGTTAAGAGGCGTTCGACATTTTCGTCCATAGAGAACTTCGAAAGGAGCCTTTCCCAAGCTAGCTTGATAACTATTGTTATAAGCAAACTCCGCGAATGGAAGGCATTTCTCCCAACTCACTCCGAACGAGATGACAGAAGCTCGGAGCATATCTTCCAGAATTTGATTGACTCGCTCTACTTGACCACTTGATTGAGGATGGAAGGCGGTGCTAAAGGAGAGACGAATTCCCATAGCATTTTGGAAACTTTCCCAAAATTGAGAGGTGAAAAGACTCCCACGGTCTGAGTTAATTTCCAATGGAACACCATGAAAAGACACTATTTGGGAAATGTATAAGTCGGCTAGCTGGCTAGCGGTGATACTCTCACGAACAGGTAGAAAGTGGGCTACTTTGGAAAGACGGTCGATCACGACGAAGATGGCATTATTCCCTCTTTTGGTCCTGGGAAACCCAGTGATGAAATCCATACTGATTTTATCCCATTTCCACTCGGAAATAGCCAAAGGTTGAAGGGTGCCAGCAGGCCGTTGATGCTCTGCTTTAACACGACGACAGACGTCACAGCTAGCAATGTATTGAGCGATTTCTCTTTTCATCCTAGTCCACCAAAACCTCTGGCGTAGGTCTTGATACATTTTAGTACTACCGGGATGAATGGTGAGAGGGGATTCATGAGCTTCCTTAAGGATCAACTGGCGTAGATGTTGTTTCTTGGGAACCACCAAACGGTTCTCAAAGAAGACAACACCCCGCTTATCCATGGAAAAACATTTAGCAACTCCGCTAGCAATGTTTTCCTTAATCCGGGATATGCCCTTATCATACCGCTGGGCGGTTATGATTTGATCCATAAGGTTAGGTTTCGCCACCAGGGTGGATAGAAAACCTCGAGGAACAATGTGAAGATTAAGCTTACGAAATTCCTCATGGAGAAGTGGTTGACTTTGTTGTAACATTAGGTTGTTACAATAGGACTTACGGCTTAGCGCATCAGCCATGACATTGGCTTTGCCCGGGGTGTAAGTTATTCCTAAGTCGTAATCCGAGATCAACTCGACCCAACGTCTTTGCCTGAGATTCAAATCTGGTTGGGTGAAGATATATTTCAAACTTTGGTGATCGGTGAAGATCTCGCTACGATTACCGAGGAGGTAATGTCACCAAGTTTTGAGTGCATGGACTACAGCTGCAAGCTCTAGATCATATGTGGGATAGTTTTCCTCATGTGGGTGTAATTGCCGTGAAGCATAGGCAATTACCTGACGATCTTGCATGAGTATGCAACCTAGTCCTTGTCGCGAGGCGTCGCAATAGATAATAAAGTCCTTGGAGAAATCTGGTGGTACCAGTACGGGAGCAGATGTCAGGCGTCTTTTCAGTTCCTGAAAGCTGAACTCGCACTGTGGAGTCCACTCGAACTTTTTATCTTTCTTGAGGAGTTCAGTTAGAGGTTTAGCAACCTTGGAGAAATTCTCGACGAAGCGGCGGCAATAGCTCGCTAAGCCAAGGAAGCTCCGAACTTGCTTGACCGTTTCAGGTGGAGTCCAATCAAGGACGGCTTGAACTCGCTCGGGATTGACAGCAATACCCTTGCCAGAGATTACATGGCCTATATAGGTCATTTCTGGCAACCAAAATTCACACTTGGAGAATTTGGCATAAAGGCGATGCTCTCGAAGTTTCATCAATACCAGCCTTAGATGTTCGGCATGTTCCTTTTCGTTCTTGGAGTAGATGAGTATGTCATCGAGGTATACTACAACGAATTTACCCAAATACTCCATGAAGATCGAGTTCATTAATCGAGAGAAGGTAGCTGGGGCATTGGTTAAACCGAAGGACATAACGGTGTACTCGTATTGGCCATAACGAGTAACAAAGGCCGTTTTGGGAATGTCCCCATTCCTGATTTTGATCTGATGGTAGCCTAACCTCAAATCCATCTTGGAAAAGACTGAGGATCCAGCGAGCTGATCATACAGATCATTGATTCTGGGAAGCGGATACTTGTTCTTGATGGTGACCAAGTTGACAGGTCGGTAATCTACAACCATTCGATCCATTCCATCCTTCTTCTTGACAAAGAGGACGGGGCAAGCCCAAGGAGAGGAACTAGGATGGATGAAACCCTTTTTCAAGGACTCATCGAGTTGGTTCTTAAGCTCGGCTAGTTCTAAGGGTGCCATCTTGTAGGGTCTTCTAGAAATTGGAACGGTTCCTGGAACAAGGTCTATCACAAACTCGACATCCCTGTCAGGTGGAACACCTGGCAGTTCTTCTGGAAAGACATCCGGAAAGTCTCGGACTACCGGAACATCCTCAAGGTCTGGAAGGGGGTTGGAATTTAGGGAGTAAAGCTGGCACTTGGCCACTCGAGTTAAGACATTGACTGTCTTGCCCGATGGGTGAGTAAGTTGAACGGTTCTAGTGGCACAATCAATCTTAGCATAATGAGCTGACATCCAGTCCATACCCAAGATGATGTTTATGTCCGAGGACTTGAGAGCTATTAAGGATGCAAGGAAGAAAAGTCTATCAACAAGAATTTCGTTCCCATGGCTTACTCTAGAAGTTTGCCATTTGGAACCCAGAGTTTGAATTACCATAGAAGTGGGCATGTCACAGAATGTAGTGTTATGCAATCGAGCATAGTTCTCGGATATGAATGAATGAGATGCTCCAGTATCAAAAAGAACAGATGCCGGATGGCAGTTAACAAGGAGCATACCAAGGACGACGTTAGGATCCTCATGAGCCTCCTCGGCTGAAACATAGTTGACATGGCCATGGGCAGTGGTGACCGGCTTGGCGTAGAATGTCTTTCCCGCGGGCTTACCACGGCCAACAGACTTTCCAGTTTGATTGGGGTTGTTGTTCTGGGGACACTCTCGGCTATAGTGACCCGGCTCTCCACACTTGAAACAAGTCACAACATTGGGGTGTGGAGCAGCATTAGCAGCGGGGCCACCATAGGCTTGGGCGGTGCAAACTGCTGGTTGGGACGAGGCGCCTCAAAGGATGGCCTCGGGATGAACCTGGGTGGCAGTGCCGTGCTTGGGATCCACACCCGGCGCTTCTGAGCTCCAGAGCCGGATGAAGAGCCAAAATCACGGGAGTGCTTGCTTGAAGCGTCATAATCAGTCTGGCCTGTCTCAGCGCTGATGGCTTTATTGACCAACTTTTGAAAGGATGTGCACTCGTGCAGACGAAGATCGCGGTGAAGCTCAGGGCTAAGTCCCTTGCGGAACCTTGCTTGCTTCTTAGCGTTAGTAGATACCTCTTCAGGGGCATAACGTGCCAGATTCCCAAATTCACGACTATATGCATCCAGAGTCAGTCTTCCTTGGGTGAAATTGCAGAACTCCTCCCTCTTGCGATCCATGAGACCTTCCGGAATGTGATGCTCATGGAAAGCCTCACTGAATTCAGCCCAAGTAGTGATTTGGCCGACCGGGCGCATAGCTTCAAAATTTTCCCACCATAGGCTAGCAGGGCCTTCGAGATGGTAGGCAGCGTAAGTAACCTTGTCGGCTTCGGCTACGTTGGCAGAACGTAGCTTGTGGGTGATGCTGCGAAGCCAGTCATCCGCGTCGAGGCGCTCGACGGAATGGTTAAACTTTGGTGGGTACAGCTTGATAAAGTCATTGATTGACACCAAATCATTTCGCGGATGGCGTGCAGTGTTCTGCTCAATCCGCTCTAGCAGGCGGTTAGTCGCACGCTTGTTTCTTTCCGCCTCCAGCATTACCTCGGCCAGAGAAGGCGGGTGAGGCAGATTTTCACCCCTAGCTGCACTGGCTTCCCCCTGCTCCGGGGCAGCAGGGTTGCTGCGGGTGTTGACCATCCTAGCGAAAAAACAAGACAACAGTTTAGATAAGGATGGCTCAAAATTAGAAAGGAAGTGCAGAATGTAATGGATAACATGGAATGCAGAGATGTTCATCCGTATGTCATGGTAATATAAAACTGCCATATATATACCAACGGTCATACACATCATACATAGTTTAGTACAAGCCCAGGCTACAGTACAACTATGATGAAAGACGTTACATCTCATCGGAGGCATTCCAAGCTCCTATACATTATTTGTCTACACCTCCGGAATTGATTACACACAAAGTCATATTCCACAAGTCACGCAGGACAGTGAAGATACAACTATTACAATACTAGTGGTACTACTACTAACTTAGACAGCTCCGTAGTAGTCCTCATAGAAGTCACCTCCATAGCCTGGAAGTTCAATGTGATCATCCGGGAACAGACGGTCCTGAGGAGCTTGTGGACCATAGGGGCTAGGATGAGGTCTTGGACCAACAAACGGTGGCCTGCGGGGACCACGAGGTGGGGTGATGCCTCCCACATCATGCCAATCCACCATGTCTGGCAGAGCAGATCTCACAGGATACAGATCCCTTGTATCCATACATCCAGCTTGCACCGCAGGTGCAAACCGAGTCAATGTGGCCCAATGATCAGCACGGGTATTGAAAAGCTCCAACCTCAAGGCCCGATTCTCTCGGTCCTTATCTTCGAGCATCTCGGCAGTGGTACGAGTTAATGAGTCCTCCTGAGTGGAGTCAGCATATATAGCCTGAAGATACCCTTGCGCTCCCGGAAGTGAAGCTGGCATGTAACGGAAGTCGGTGTTCCGAAGCAGGCCAGTCCGGACTCGCATGATGGTCATCATGGAATAGGCAGCATCCTGCACAGCCATCTCAACAGTAACCCCGAGTCCATAGGAACAGTGAAGAGGCTTGGTAGATCCAGGATAAGAAGGAAATATCCTGACGGTGCAGAAATATTGGCTTTCATTAAAGTCTCGGAACTGCTCTTCGACAGTGTATTCGGGATACCAACAGTAATCCGTCTCGATCATTACCCGGACTAACATAGCAGTATGACCGGGCACGTCAAGGCATCGGGTCAGGCGAACCACTTGGTTTTGAGCACGGTTGGCCATCTGGAAGCACAACCACAATGCAAAGACAGTAGCATTTCTAGGGAAAATTGGGCAGCATAACAGCTGTAAATGCTC
Organism: Triticum urartu; assembly: GCF_003073215.2. Taxonomy (NCBI): domain Eukaryota; kingdom Viridiplantae; phylum Streptophyta; class Magnoliopsida; order Poales; family Poaceae; genus Triticum; species Triticum urartu. The sequence continues at coordinate 512,989,905 of NC_053028.1, read as the reverse complement.
AGAAAAAGATTTGAGACATCCACAACAATTTGCAATACCACTCAACAACATCATATCAAGGTTCTGATTCAATTAGCAACATACTAAAAGTAGTAGAAACTGTACTGAGGCTCGTAACAACAATCCTATAAGCTACTACGGATTAGTAACACGTGAACCTGATAGAAGAAGAGAGCCTAGTCCTTAACCCACGTTGAATGAGAAGAGAATGACTCAGATCAGAGGGCATAAGGTAAAGGAGTAAAAGAGCCTTATGTTCCCTCCCACAATCAATTCCCCTACATATAACTAAAGCATTTCTAGACATGACATCGACCAGTTTGGCTCAACGAACCTACAGGCAGTCCGGCTTTGATGCCAACGCTGTCAGGACCCCGATTCCAAGTCACATCGATCTAGCCGGTAACACCTCATATCACTTTGCGGCCTCACGCACGGTATCCCACGGGTGTCGCCTTACCATGACCCGGGACCGTTTGCGCCTTTTGGCTCACGTATATGATAGTGTCGCTAGCATCCATATGACAGAGAACCCGGGCCGACATGGCTAGTCGTGAACCCAAAGCGGCACAGACCTATGGAGACAGGCATACATGAATCACATCGAGCATGTCGGTCATCAGCGAGTGATTCCGGGCTGTAGCACTGGGCTAACAGGACTCCGGGAAAACCCGGGCTGTAGCAGGCTAGGCAGGACTCTGGATGTCACCGCGTGACATTTCCCCGAAGGGACAGACATAGGAACGACGTGAATCACATGCCGGACAGACATAGGACTCCGGTGAACCGGGCTGTAGCGGACTACTATGGCTCGAGGAACACTAGACTACATTTCCCCATAAGAAAGGCTGCCAAGGATAAACAACTAGATTGTCGGATCCCACTCATACCAAGCATTTCAATCATACACACAATATGCCCGATATGAGTACATACAACATGGCATCACAACAAAACTCTACAACTCAAGTACTTTAT